>NC_057755.1:5178437-5233024 GCF_004010195.1 Chiloscyllium plagiosum | reverse complement strand
TCCTTCATTTTCTCTCTCTCTCCGTCCTTTTTTTCTCTCTCTCTCTCCGTCCCTTTTCTCTATCTCTTTCCCTTTTTTCTCTCTCTCTTTCCCTTTTTTCTCTCTCTCTCTTTTCCCTCTTCTCTCTCTCTCTCTCCGTCACTTTCAGAAATCAAATGCCACAGTCAAATCTTCTAGTCTGACAGCAATTATCTCATGCTCGGAGAGGTCTGTACAATTTCCATCAATGTCTCTGTGATCTGCTCCCTTCTCTCACGCAACAATCTCGTAAGTATCCCATTCAGGTCTGGTGACGTTTGGAGTGCTGCCAGACTATTTGGAATCTCTGTTTTATCCATCTCTGTACTGTTCAGTTGTTCAACAATCATAGTTTCAACTGGGCCAATGTCACCATCTTCTAATTTAGTAAAGACAGAAGCAAAATATTAATTTAGTATCTCCACCATAACATTTGCTAGTAAGCAGCTCACCCTACGTGTTCCTTATTGACCCCACACTATCCTTCACTAATCTTCTCAATTCATCTGCAATTATATTATAATAACAGAAAGCTATGTTGTCATTTCCTGATAAATTTTATTGCACGTTTAGTGATATAACTGGATGGACAGTGTCAGAAAGAGTGAGGTCAGCGATGTACCTGTTGTAATAATTTGCGATTTCCGGATAAGTTTCATGGTGTTACAGTGGATAGCATCGGTGACAGATTGCAGATTCTGCTTCTTTCGTTCACCATTCTCTCTCTATCTCTCTTTCTTGTTCTCTCTGTCATTTTCGATCTCACACTCATCCCTCTCTCTCTTCCAACTCTTCAAAATTTTGCAATTCTACTTTCTATCTGTCTGTCTCTCTTACATCCTTTCTTCCTCAAACTTCAAGACCCCATCGCTGGCTATTCCTCAATAATTCTCTCTACCCCAGACATCAAGAAAGGTGAAAATGCAGGAACAGTTATTGCTGCTTCCAATTCACCAAGTAGATTGGTTTTAATATTAAAATATTAGTTTTATGAGCTTTGTGATTGCTTCTCACATTTTAATTCAATGCTTATTCACCAATATATTTCCTTGTGATGAATTTTGATTGCAAAGCTTTCATGGACTGCCAGTCTGCCTGAACTGAACTGTCTTTTAATGAACTAATTAAGGACTCACATTTCGCAAACTCATTTCATGCTTGATCACCAACTGTGCTATAAAAGGGAAGCCTTCGTGAATCTCCCATCCATTCTCAGCGAAAAGATACAAGGGATACTGACTGAGTTCTTCTAAACAATGGTGCGGCCAATAATTTTACTGATAAAGGATATCTTCTATCCTGTGCTCGCAGCCTTTGGTGTTCCAGGTATTTTCTGAAAAAAGATTTAAACGTTAACTATGTTTCTCTCTCCACAGGTGCTGCCATGCAGGCAGAGTTTCTCCAGCTACTTTTGTTTGTTTGTTTGATTCAGATCTCCAGCATCTGAAGTTCTTCATTCTATTTAATTAACGTATCTCACTTCCTTATAATTACATTTGAACACATTGTGGATCGTCATGTAACACTGCACATAGGAACACTGCAAATAGGCTATTCTGCCCATCGAGTCTGTTCTGCCTGTCAATGACAATGTTTGAGCTGCGACCTAAGTCTATCGACTCACCTTTGGCCAGTATTACTCAATACTTCAGTTTAAGAGAACAATTGTTGATTTCCGATTGAAATTGAACAATGATCGATTATCAAATGCACCCACCCGTTGTGAAAAGGATTGAATCCTAATGTCTGATTTCATTGCTGTAAAGTTGGGTGTCACCATTTGAGAAAGTGAATGACAGTTTTTTTTTCTCTTTCGCTCTCTGGGGTGTTATGCGAATTTAGTTTAACTGCATCATGAGGTGATGGAGGCAGATTTCTTCAATATTTTCCAAACTGGTGTTGATAGATTCATGTATCAATCCAGGTCAATCCAGGGCTATCTTGGGTCGATGGGAATGTAGAGTTCAAAATGCAGACAGAACAGCACGATTGTATTTAAAGGCACAGTAGACTCGAGAGGTGGAAAACACTACTCTTGTTCCTGTTTCATACGTTCATACAAAACAGTGAGATGTGCATTCCGCTATGGGACCTGATTATTGATGTATTGCGGAATACATCCAAGATTACCTTTTTTTCAGGATGGATTCCTCTATCGCTCTATATTGTTTCCTCCTGCTTTCCTGGGGAGTGAGTCAATCTTTGTTATTCATCAAGATTGACCTTGAGAAACTGGTGCTGAGCTTCCTTACTAAACCATTGATTTGATTTGATTTGATTTATTATTGTCAACTGTGACCAGGTAAAGTGAAAAGCTTTGTTTTGCGTGCAATGCAGGCAGATCATACCGTAAAGATTGGAAAGGGAAATTGAACAGTGCAAAGAATACAGCTGCAGAGAAGGTTCACAGAGAGCAAGACCAAAAGAGCTCAGGCTAGATGGTTTGGCAATAGGAAATGCAAGGTTACAAGGATAAGATAGCAGGGTGATTCTGGGTGAGTTGCTCTTCAGAGAGCAGCTGTGAATGGTTGTGCCCAATGGCCTTATCCCCTATTGTAGGGATTCTAGATTCTGTGATAAATGCAGCAATTATGAGGTCTATTTAGAAGTCTGAGAACAATTGGGAAGAAAATAATTCTGTTTCTATTTGCACTTATTACAGACATTTATGAATTCTTCCCGATGGAAGACATTGGAATATTGTAGAATTGTGATGGGAGGGGTCTTTGATTATGTTAGTTGTTTTGCTGAGGCAGTGGAAAGTAAATTTAGAGTTAATGGTTAGGAAGCGGGTGTGCACGATTGGCTGGGCTGTCATCATGTCTCCTAGTAGTTCTTGTGGTTTTGCAAAGAACAGTTGCTATACCGAACTGTGATGCATCCAGATAGAATCCTTTCTATGGGGTGCATTTCCAAAATCTGGAAGAATCCTTGCAGTCCGACAAACAAATTACATCGACAATGAGTTGTTTCAAAAGGATTATCGTTAACCATTTTGATTATCACAATAGGACACCCCACAATTCATAATGCACTGGACAGCATCTACACATTGGCAGGTGAAATGTCATTAAATCTAATATTTTATTCCACATGAGAGGTGTGTGGCACAAGATAGGCAAGCATTTATTGCCCATTCCTCACTGCCCAGACAGCAGTTGAGAAACAACCACAAAGCTGTGGTCCTGAATCGCAGGTAAGGGTAGCAGTTTCTTTTTAAAAGGGCATTTCTGAACCAAATGGGATTTCCTCTGACAATTGACAATTATTCCATTTTCATCATTTGATTCTTAGCTCTTGACGTTTATTGTATTCAAACTTTATGAATTCAAATTCAAATGTCTAATTCAGATTTGAACCAAAACCCCTAAAATATTATTTGGATTTCTGAATTAATAACTTGGTGATAATGCTGCTCGGTCCATCATCTATTCTATTGTTCTGTGTTCGCTAACTTACATATTTTTCTTCTTTTCCTGCAGCAATCCTCCTGGCAACTGTGATTCTCTTGAGAGGAAATTGCGGCCTTTCCAAATGTATTTCAATCTACATGTTGGCGATGGTGACAGCAGATCTGCTGGTCATGCTCATTAACGTTATTTTGTTTCAAATTTTGAGCAGACGGTTTCCATATTCATTCCTCTCCTACACTGTGGTCATCAAACTTATATTGTACATGAGCTGCACTAATGTATATCTGTCAGTGTGGTACACAGTCTGCTTCACCTTTGACCGATTTATAGCTATATGCTGTGTGAAGCATAAAACCAAGTATAGCACAGTGAGAACTGCATCTACGGTCATAATAATTGTCACGGTGCTGGTGTACTTAGAGAACATTCCATTTTGGTTTGCATATGAACACCAACGCACAATTAACAATATTCACTGGGGATACCGTCCCAGTGTGAATTTTCTCAAATCAACAATAGGTGCAGCTTATGAGAAGTTGCAAAATCTTTTAGTTACATGGATTCCTTTCTTTTTCATATTACTATTTAATGTTTTGACTGCCAGACACATTGTAGTAAGCAATATTCGTCGCAGAAGACTTCGGGCTCAGCAGTCTGAAAACCAGAGCGATCAAGAAATTAAAACTCGAAGAAAATCGATTGTTCTTCTCTTCATGGTGTCGGGCAGTCTTATACTGCTAAATCTGGCATCTGCAGTCAATTCTATGGTCAACACCTTGGCTGTGCTTGATCAAATACATTATATTTCCTCCCCATACATTGCCACTGAGACCGGACATCTGCTCACCCATTTGAGTTCTTGTGCAAACACATGCATCTATGCTATGACGCAAACTAAGTTCAGGTCAGAGCTACATAAAGTGCTTGCATTCCCTTGGACGCTTTTCTTGACAATGGTCAATGCATTCAATAAACACTGCAAAATTTTGCGTCCAACATAAAGCTCAATTTCTTCTCGTGCTCTTGTGTGCAATGAGAATCTTCCATGCTTTGTAGAGAATCAGAACAGGACTTTTACACTTAGTGTTCAGGTTCTGGGGAGTGCTGCTGAGCAACGAGACCTTGGAGTGCAGGTTTATAGTTTCTCGAAATTAGAATCGCAGGGCGATAGTTTACTGAAGAAGGCATTTACTATGCTTTCTTTTCTTGGTCAGACCACTGAGTATCGGAGTTGGGAGGTCATGCTGAGGCTGGACAATGAAATGATGAGGCCACTTTGGAATATTGCATGCAAATCTGGTCTCCTTCCTTTTGGAAGGATGTTGTGAAACTTGAAAGGGTTCAGAAAAGGTTTACAGGGATGTTGCCATGGTCGGAGAATTTGAGCTACAGGGAGAGGCTGAACAGGCTGGGGCTGTTTTCCCTGGATCATCAGAGGATGAGTGGTGACGTTATAGCGGTTTATAAAATCATGAGAGGCATGGCTGGGATAAGTAGATAAGGTATTTTTCCCAGGAGTGGGCTAGTCCAGAACTAGAGGGCATATGTTTAGGGTGAGAGGGAAAAGACATAAATGGGACCATTGGGGCAACTTTTTCACTCAGAGGGTGGTACGTGTATGGAATGTGCTGCCAAAGGAAGTGGTGGACTCTCGTACAGTTGCAATATTTAAAAGGCATCTAGATGGGTATATGAATAGGAAAGGTTCAGAGGGATATGGGCCAACTGTTGGCAAATAGGGGGAAATTAGGTTAGGGTATCCGTTCAGCATGAATGAGTTGGACCAAAGGGCCAGTTTCCATGCTGTACGTCTCTGTGACTCAATTTACATAAACGTCAAAACGTTGATGTTGTTTCTCTCTGTCTACTGACGCAGCCAGATCTGTGAGTTTCTCCAACTCTCTCTTGTTCTGATTTTAGATTTTAACAATTTTCACTTCTTTGCGTGTGTACTTCACATTGGGACTGAAAGTGGCTCTTCTTGTGAAAAGGATCAGTCATCAGTAATCGCTTCTTCTCCATGTGTTTTGTGTACGACATCCACTAAAACTGAATTTCCTTCTGGATCAAACACAGAGAGTAGCTGGAGAAACTCAGCAGGTCATGCAACACCGGCTGACAGAGAAATCAGGCTGGCGGGGAGGGTTCAGGGCAGGAGTGTTGGCGGGGTGATCATTTCCTTTTGAAACTGTTCACTCTGCAGTCAGGACTCAAAGGCAAAATGCTTGTTTTACCATTCAACGTTGATGATGACCATTTGGGTGTCAATCTGTTCTCTTGGTTTTCAGCGACTGGAATATGAAAGACTGTTCGAAATATTGTGGTTCATGTGTCTTTACTAAAAGACAAGTAGGAAGGAAAGGGTAGTGGAGTTTATTCAGTCTGAGATGGCGCAAGTAAAAAAGAAAGAAATGATCGTGCATAGGAATATGCAGAATCATAGAGGCAAACGCATGGAATTACTAGGACAAGCAGACTTTGTTGGGTTTAACAGAAATTCAGGAGAAATGAGGGCAAGTGCAATAATCAATGCATTACTGGTGAGGAAGCGCAATGGCTCAGTGGTCAGCACTGCTCCCCACAGCACCAGGGGCTGCGGTCCAGTTCTACCTTTGTGCAACTGTTCCAGTGCGGTTTGCATATTCTCCCTGTGTTGCTTGGGTTTCCTTCGGGGTACACCGGATTTCTCCCACAGTCCAGAGATGTGAAAATTAGGCGGATTGGCTAAGCTAAATTAGCCCATAGTGACTAGGGATACACAGGCGAAGCAGATTGGCTGCAGTGAATGCGCGGATACAGGGATAGGCTGGGGGTAGAAAGTCTGTGGAGAATGCTGTTCAGGTGGTCAGTGCTTGGGCCAAATTGTCTCTGTCACCAGTGTAGGGATTCTATGATCGATTTCTGCATAGAGTCCTCAGTGTGTACGTCTCCAAGATACTAACAGGAAAACCACACAGTGCAGATAAAGATAAACAGTTTCCATTGTTTAGGTATTTTAGAACATGGGTGCATCAGGGCCAGACAATTATGAAGCGTTTTGCTCACAAAGGGTGGGCGAGGTCTCTTCCACAAACAACAGTGGACGCTGGATCTGTTGATAGGTTTAAATTTGAGATCGATACATTTTTATTCAAAGATCTTAAGCACCAAAGGCAAGTATATCGCTCAAAGAGCTGAATGACCTCCTATGTACAATGTGATGCATATGTCTAATTCGACTGCAATGTTGGAGCGAATATGGCGGCTTCGATTTTCTCCATTCCTGTCTATTCCCCATTTGTTTCTGGGCCGACAGGACAAGGTGCTGTCTAATGCCCTGTACATCATAACAGACACACAACTATCGGAACTACAATCTGAAGTTAGAAATTCTGATTGCTGATGTGAACATAAACTCCAAACTAGTTATGGATATTTTGAAATGTTCATAGCATGTAGTTCTGTTTGGAATGAAATAAATGAAAGGTGCTGATCCACTGAAGCAAATCTCTTGACTTGTTTAGCAGCCCTGTATCAAAAACAATTGACGTCTTTTTGTCAATCCCTCCTTGCATTTTTACCTCATTTCTGCTTCTGTAAGTTAATAGAAATAAAGTGATAACTCATGGTGTTCCATCTATCTTATAACCCCTGTGTGTATTATTCATAATGATCGCACCCATTTAGTGGGATATCTGTCATTTCCAGCCAGCAATCATAGCAACTAATATCCTGACATATATCAAGGTGAGAGCAATAAGCCTACAACCTGATATAAGAGGAGCCTAATTCATGAATAGCAAGCTCCGGCCATATTTCCTGTTTGTTCACATTTACTTAAGACTGATCCCTGTTTATACTCCCAGTCTTTTTGCAGTGTATGTAAGGACATCATGGTAGTACATCGAAATACTCTTTTTATATAATTCTGATATTTTTGACTCCAATCCAGCTTTGTCCCTCGGGATAATTGGAATGCTGAGGACCAGGCCCAGTGCCTCACTAAGAGTGTCCCTGCAGCTCTCATTAATCCAGAACTTGGTGAGCTGTGTCACTGACAGTGAGAGATGTTGGTGTTGGTCCTCTCCTGGAACAAATGGTTCACGCTGTTTGTAACAGATCCAAGGAGGGACTTTCTATTGGCTTACCTGCCTGAGCTCCTCCCTCAGCTGTTCCATCATCCCAGTTACCATAGAGACTGCACAGAGTGTGGTTTTGTTGTTCACCGTCATCCCTGATTGGGTCCTGGATGATCTGGTTAATTATTGTGGCCTGACCATCAAGCATGGTGGTGGCTAGCCTCACTCTGTGTCGTTATCATGTGGTCTCCTGTTAATTGTTTATACTTCACTGCTTCTTGGGCTCGTTTGACTTGTTGAGCCAGGATTATGCGTTTATTTTCCAAATTGAGGGTATTGACCAGTAACATTCCTGCCCCATATGTTGTGACAGGATCATTATTTGTCTATTAACTACTGACCTGGGACTTTTTCTCATATCTCTATGTCCCTCATTTCGTTATTCGACAGACAACATGCAAATGTAATCATGTAAAACCAGAAAGTAACCAATGCAGTCCCTGTGTCTCTGACAGATGTATTATAGATTTAGGTTTGCTCGCTGAGCTGCAAGGATCTTTTATTAGATATTTCATCACCATAATAGGTTGCACCTTCAGTGAGCCTCTGAACCAAGCTTCATCCGGAGGCTCACTGAAGATGTTACCTAGTAGGGTGACGAAACGTCTGAAAATCAATCTTACAGCTCAGCGAGCAAACCTGCATCCAGACCCTCAAGTTGAGTTACACATCTTCTCAAAACTCGCTAAGATCTATGATGATTGGCATTACTTCCCAGTGAACGTTTTCGAAAAGATTTTACCTGTGAATTTAATGAATAGTCCATTGCCAGGTTTGTGTGTATGTATGTGCATGCATGTGTACATGCGGGTGTGTGCACGTGTGTGCGCGCGCGCGTGTGTGTCCCCGCATGTTTATGTATGTGTGCATGCATGCACGTGTGTGTGCGCGTGCATGTGCATGTGTGTATGTGGTTTCCTATACGACATACACTGGTGGTTTCACTTGAACAGCCCCAATATCATAGGGTGGATTCACAAGGTCCAATCTACACCCACCACGGTCGTTCGACAGGGATCCTGGACACATTCTTATCCCTTGTGGCCATGCTACATCTTCACATTAAGTCAACATAAAGCTGATAGCCAGTAAGCAATACATGTGATAAAGGCCTTATTGCTGACTTGGAGTAGCTGCTCCAGTGCACTTTCTGAACAGGGAACATTTTCTGTAAATATCTTGGTCTACTACCGGGCATCATGCTCTGCATGACATCAGAAAGTGTTCAAATTATTCAATTATCATAGATTCTTGATTCCACAACCCTGACTGCTGCAATAGAAGAAATGTGCCCGTGTTGTGCAAGGGTTGATTGTCCCCGTGTGGTAGAGTGCTTTGTGATTTGAGATCAGCTTGAGTGGACAGATTCAGTTTTTGTTATTTTGTTATGATGTTCTGAGCAGTAACGCTCCTTCATATTTTGAGATTAAACTGATCATTGTAATGCATTTGGTCATTTCCAGAATTTTGAAAAACAGTAACAAAGCTGAGTAATCCTGTCAACTCGATCTCCCCAAAGAACTTCGACACAGTAGAAGGCCGTGTCTCTGGGAATGCATCGGCTCAGAGTTTCAAACAAGGAACTTGTCAGCTGACTAATGGGATAGAGAAATAACTTTACCAATTAATTAAGTGGAGAAGGTGTTGGACACTACTCTTGCCTTTATTAGTATTCCTGGTATGGGCATTCTGATAATTTAACTTGTTTTAATGTGCTGCAGATCTGCTCTCTGGTTTACCTTTCAAACAATAACATCTCCACTTCTCTGACAGGTCAGCCTTATCCAGATATCCCAACAGTGACAGTGAGTCACTGAGCGGTATTCTCAGTACAATTCTCCACTGCCAGAGACCCCCAAATTCATTGCTGCTACAGCATTTTCTGGTCTCAGAGTTGTGGCATCAGTTCCAGATTCAGATGGTTGGAAGGTATGAGGAGAGATCAAGCAAGTTAGTTCTGAAGAAGGGTCACTGGATTCGAAACGGTAACTTTCCTTTCTCTCCATAGATGCTGCCAGTCCTGCTGAACAATTTCTGTTTTGTTATACACATGAGGCTTGTTTAGAAAGTTGAAGTGTTATCTAAGCAAAGGCCAACAAGTTATTAACAGGAGAAGACAAGAAAAGATTAGCGATTTCCACTGTTGGAGATTTGGCAATAAGGCAGCATCGTGTGAGAACGAGGACCAGACTATTTAGCAGCGATATCAAGGGGCACATCCAGAAACAAAATGTGAGAGAGGTAAGGAGCTCTCTTCCAAAAAAAGGATCAGTTGTTAATTTTCATTCTGAGATTTGTTTTTGCTAAACAAAGGAAATGAGGAAGATGCACACCGTTTTGATTTGTAAAACTTCATCCAACTACCATGCGTTCTGGAAATTCTCTCCTCCTCAGCCTCGCGCTTCAGCTAATTCAAATAGTGACAGTCGCTGCTGAGCTTCTCCAGCAGTTTCTGATTTTGTTTCTGAATTATAGCATTAGTCATTTTTGCCTCTGACTATGTTGGGATCGATGCAAATAATGGGCTTCTGCCCATGCTCAGAGTTGGAACTGAGAAGTGTGAGAAACTTTTGCAGTCATTCAAATTGTTCCCTTTTATCGAAAAAAAAGCTCAGACTTCCTTCTGTTCTCTTCGGAGGAACCATGATTTCAGTCTCTGTCCAAACTCCATAATATCTGGCGGCAGTAGGGCAGGAGGTCAATCTGAGGTGAATGAGAAGTTGTCGAATTTTAAACTCACTCAACCCCATCCACTTCAGCTTCCACTCATAGGATGTGCCGGGTGCTGTAGTGAAATGTCATTGCTGCTCTCTGGGAGAGGCAAAGGAATTTATAATCAATGATTCATTGAGTCTTTTTCTCGTTTGTCTTCCGTAATTAATTTGCTGGCGATGTTTATTCCTTCCCGGGAAAGTGCGGTGTTTCCCCTTGTACTGCTCACTACCTGGTAGTTATGGAAGCTGTCGATCTGTTGCTCATTATCACTGACTTTACTTTTATTCCTCCTCGCGGTCTTTCTTGTCCATCACTCCTGTGTGCAGTGTTATTGGGATCGTGTCTCGTGTAGTCACTGACTGCTCTGCCTGGTTCACTGTCACTTTCACCTTTGACAGACTTTTGTACATTTGTTGTCAGAAGCTGAAAACAAAATATTGCACTGAGAAAACGGCGACTGTGTTTCTCGAAACAACCTGCTCCCTATTATGTTTGAAAACGCCCCCTTCCATTTTCAGTATTAACATCAGTTGTTAATCAACAATGTGCTGTTCCACTATAAAACAAAATCATCTATTTTACTGAGACTTGGTGGGCAGCATTAGTTTGGCTTGTTACAGTTTTGCACCTTTTACTGCCATTCGCTTTAATTTTATTGCTCAATGCTCAACAGTCAGACACATTTTGTGACAATTCGTGTCCAGAGAGGCTGAAGGGTGAGAGGAAAGGAAACAATCGCAGAGACCCAGAGATGGAGAGCAGAATGAAGTCTGTGACTTTGTTCTTCGCGTTATCTGGGAGGTTCATCCTCCCGTGGTTAATTGTTCTTGTATAGTTCTTACGTTGTGTCATTCAAGGAAGCCATCCTTATGAATACTCACCTTCTCTTTGTCACTTAGGTATTATTGGATACATGCTGCAGAGGTGGCATTGTTGCACAAATGCATCCATTTAGGCAGCAGCATTGTCTAGGTTCAGAGTGAACATCAGTAACACAGTAAAATACCTGTTTACACGAATTTCTTGCATTATGAAAAGATACATCTCTAACTTGAATCCAAAAGAAAGATGCAATTGTTTACAGATTATGGAATGACATTTCCAATTCTTGTACGGGATGTGTGCATCACTGGCTGTGTCAGAATTTATTGCTCCACCCCTAGTTGCCCCACCTGAGAAGAGGGGGGTGAGCTGTATTTTTGATACACTGCAGTCCATGTGCTGTGGGCCGACCCACAATGCCCTGAGGAAGGTAATTCCAGAATTTTGAACAAGCAGCACAGAAGGAACGTGATACATTTTCAAGACGGGACAGTAAGGGGTTTCTTTGGAAATTTGCAGTGAGGTAGCATCCTCATGTATCTGTCATTTTCTTTAATTCTGTTGCTCAATGCCCTGACAGTCAGACACATTGTAGTGACAAGTTGAGTCCAGAAGAGACTAAAAAGTGTGAGCAAAGGAGAGAATCACAGAGACAAAGAGATGGAGAGCAGAACTCTTTCCCTTCCAGATGGAATTGGGCTTGTGTTTGGAAATTGCTTACTGAGGATCCTTGGTGAATTTCTGCGCTGCACATTGTAGCTGGTACACACGACTACTACCGAGCGTCGGTGGGGGAGGGAGGGGATGATTGAGAATGTGGTGACAATCAAGAGGGGGCTGATTTGTCCTGGCTGGTGTCGAGCTTCTTAGGTGTTGTTGGAGCTGACTCTATCCAGGGCAAGTGTGGAGTATTCCATTGCATGCCTGGAAGTGTGCCCTTATCCCAATGCAGGGAGGGAGTTCAGCTGGGAACTTACGGATTTGCTAATGCAGCACAATCCAACGGAATTGTCCAGGGATTGGAATTTCCTACTGTGTAACACCTATCAGATTGGAACCCTCTGTAAGTCTCCAACAAAATCATATCCTTCAAAGGGATCTGATGAAACTATATAACACAGTTATTCAGAAAATGTTTGACGATTAAATACGTGGTCTCACTCCTGAGTACCAATTGAACAGACTCCATACTAACGTCACAAAGAGCCAACTATGACCAGTTTCAATGTGAGGATTTGTGACAGGTGATTACATGACAATGTCAGAACCACACATCAAACATTGATTTGTGCATTGACATTGTTAGGTTCAGTGGGAAGTTCGGTAATGTAGTAAATAATCGAGTTCCATGGATTATGGACATTATAAATAAATTGAACTTGTGAATGATGACAGCGGCCAGTGGGGTCATACTTCAATGAAGTATCTGGCAGGAATTTCCTGTCATGTAGTGAAGAGTCAAATGAGAACAATGAACGTCACTTTTGTTGAAAGTGAGACAATGCTAACCTCTGCTGGACTCTCCACACCACTACACGTGGGTTGGTGGAGGGTAGAACCTGTCTGATGCAATCAGAAAGACACAGAAAGAAGGAGGACAGCACAATGAACACAGATATATCCACAAATGCGCGCGCGCGCGCACACACACACACACACACACACACACACACACACATACACAAGGCTGGTGTGGAGATGGTCACAATTCCACTGAGGCACCTCAGTGTGCAAAACACTCAGTGGAGAAATGTTTGTGCTCCCTCTGTGGTGAAGTATGATTTATCTTTGAGCACCATTCCTGAAATAATAGACGTGAAATAGAGTATTGCTGTTGCAACTGTACCCAAGAACCTTAAAGTGAATCGTCTCTTCAGGAGACTATGGTGAATTTTATTACAATTTCTGCAGCTCTGTTCTAATATAACCGTCAAATTCTTAGTGAGAAATGATTCAAAAGTGGAGGGGATAAGACACACACTTGGTATATTTATCTTCTTCTCCTCATGTCTCTGGGACAATATCACAAGGGATCACCAAAACTGATTTGTGTTTCCAAAGGCATTCTTTGAATAACTGAACAAACATGCAATGTGAGAGATTCACAGAGCTTGATAATTACTCTGAGCAAAATCTGCTGTGTTTGCAGTGACATGGGGAGTCCAGCAGAAGATAGCACTGTTTCAGTTTAAACAGAAGATGGACAGCCAGACAGAGAGAACGAAAGTCTGAGCCTCAGATTCACCACAATTTAAGTAATTCATTCAAATCTTCATTGGAAGTCGGTAATCTCATTGTGGGTAGAGATGAACACACACAGGCACACACACATGCACGCACGCACGCACACACACGCACATGCACACAGGTATAAACAAGTGTAGAGAGACAGACACGCACACACACATATAGATGGACATAATCATTACCACCTTAAACACAACAGTGACACAGAGACAGGGTTTTTATCCCCACTTCAACGGCTTCACCTCCAAATAGCACAGGTGGGCGGCATGGTGGCACAGTGGTTAGCACTGCTGCCTCACAGCGCCAGAGACCCGGGTTCAATGCCCGCCTCAGGCGACCGACTGTGTGGAGTTTGCACATTCTCCCCGTGTCTGCGTAGGTTTCCTCCGGGTGCTCCGGCTTCCTCCCATAGTCCAAAAATGTGCAGGTTAGGTGAATTGGCCACGCTAAATTGCCTGTAGTGTTAGGTGCAGGGGTAAATGTAGGGGAATGGGTCTGGGTGGGTGCGCTTCGGCGGGTCGGTGTGGACTTGTTGGGCCGGGCGGCCTGTATCCACACTGTGAGTGATCTAGACCCCATTACACAGAGATACACATCAAAATACGAAAGTACTGTCATGTTAACACACAAAAGGCACAAACAGGCGAGGTATCAAAAGTCACATGTTGTAATTCTAAAGCTTGTGATTTCAAATAAACTTGTTGGACTCTGATCTGGTTTTGTGTGACATCTGATCTTGTCCATCCCAGTCCAACAACAGCACCAAGATAGACACCGATATATATGCACAAGCAAAACACGCACTGTAATAGACACACTTATATACATTGACACACACACACCCACGCACACACATCCCGACAGACACGTATAGATAGTCACACACAGATTAATTGACGGAAACATACAGCTAGACTCAGAGGGTGGTGCACATACACACAGACACAGACACGCACAGAAATAGAAGGAGATGCCCAGAGATGCATGCATAAAGGGAGACAGAAACACAGACAGACACAGAGACACACACACACAAAGGCAACACATGGAGACACATAAACACTCGCATGCATGCACTCATAATCACATGTACACAGACACTCAGACATATACTCACAGACAGACACTCAGAGACATACATGCATAGAGAAACACGCAGTCATACCTGGAGCAGCACACAAATATTGCGGATGACAGCCAACGTGAAGAGTCTAATAGAATGGTACTAAGGTTGATGGAGGCGTGGATAGTGGCAAAGGATGTTACAGGTTACAGGGGGACATAGATAAGCTGCAGAGCCGATCTGAGAGGTAGAAAATGGAGTTTAATGTGGAGAAGTGTGAGATGATTCACTTTGGAAGAGGTAACAAGCATACAGAGTACTGGGCTAATGGTAAGATTTTTGAAGTGTGGATAGGTTGATATGGATTGCGTTTGGAGCCATGAAGTCATGTTGCAGCTGTACAAAACTCTTGGTGCTGCCACACTTGAAGTATTGCATGCAGTTCTGGTCGCAACATTATAAGAAGGATGTAGAAGCATCGGAAAGGGTGCAGATGACATTTAGCAGGATGTCTTCGTTAGAGACAACAGGGTTGAGAGGAGCCTTAATAGAGATATACAAGATGCTCAGAGGATTAGAAAGCATGGACAGTGAGAGCCTTTTTCCTCAGATGATGATGGCTAGCACGAGGGGACATAGCTTTAAATTGAGGAGTGATTGATAAAAAACAGATGTCAGTGGTAGTTTCTTTACTCAGAGAGTAGTAGGAGCGTGGAATGCAATGCCTGCAGCAATATCAGATTTGCCAACTTTAAGGATATTTAAATGGCCATTTGATATACATCTGCACGAGAATGGAATAGTGTAGGATACATGGGCTACGATTGCTTTCACAGGTTGGTGCAACATCGAGAGTTGAAGGGGTTGTACTGCTCTGTAACATTCTGTGTTACAAGAATTCCTTTTTTGCCTAAAACTAAATGAGAAATTAGTAGATTTTTACGAATGTACGTGATGGTGGAAAATTGTGCATAATCTTAGCTGGACAGTTGTGAAGGAACCAAACAAACGTGGTCTGCTTAGCAGAATGCGAGACTGCCTTTGTGAGGATTAAGGGAATTTGAATCAAAGAACCAATATCGACCATCCCTGAGTTTTCCAGAGTTTTCAAATGGCAGTTCATGCTGGTGACTTGGGGCTGTGTGCTGTCGTGTTACAAGACGATGAATCGGGAATAGACATGTTCATAACGTTCTACTCTTGGAAAGAATACGCATCATAGTAAAATTATTTTCCAGAGAAATAGAAGCTTTAGGATTGCTGCTGGCTCTCCAATACCATGAAGTCTATATTAAACAAGGATGAATGAAATGCGAACTTACAATGATCAGAATCTATTGGCCTTCACTGAAAAATTTCAAACAGAAAATGCAAGAACACGTTTCATGGAACACGTAATACATGTGCCAATGCATTGCCTCAAGTGTCAAATTCTGAAGTAAGTGAAAGGTATAAGGAACGCTAATTGTTAAACGTTGTCAGGTGGGAGAAAGAAAAAAGTGGATTTCAGTCTGATGCTTTATTTTTGTACATTATGTACTTTTGTAAGGAAATGCATTTTTGAAAAGTATTTCATTTTTAAGAAGGCTGAAGCATATGAAGAGCGTATTTTTTCGAAATCTGGAGTTTAATTGTTGACTAAAATGAGAAAAAAAGAGTTTCAAAAGAGAGGTTTGGTGCAGGATTCTTACATGGTTCAGATGCAATTCATCTGACAATGAGAGTGACCCAATGATTGAAGTGCTTGCAAATAAATAGGTACTAACAGATAGAGCCCTGGTTTAGAACATGTAGTTGCTTGGTTTGTAAACCACCGACCAATTATCAATGCCTACAGCGACTTGATTGTTTCTCAGCCAGTTGAACCACTTCGGGCACTGAACTAGATCCAGAGAGGCCTCTGACCTCCAGCTGATAGGAACTCTCTCTCCGTTCTCTGCAGGAAAAGTTCCTTTAAGCCAGAAGAAACCTGGTTAATTTGTCCTTCTGTAGTTCCTGTGAGCTCTGCCGTTTAATGAGGATGATGGACAATGTGTATGATGTGGATCTGACCTCTTGCCTCTTGTAAATTAGTAGGAGCCTACGAAGAGGGAAGACTGTGATTCAGCATTCTGATCAAAAGAGAATCAATACAATCAAATCATTTTCAATGTGAAGTGGAATTGGAACTTCCTTCACAGGTTTTCCCACCATCCGAAACACTCTTTTTATTCTAGTCTGCATGTGTGTACACGTGTGTGCGTATGAGTGTGTTTGTGTGTGTAGAAGAGGTTTATAGATTTAATTTGTTGGGTAAAGACTGATGGCCAATAATAGTTTGGCTGTTGCTGGAGTCTAATTACTTACCATAAATTGCAAGTACCATACAGTGCAGATGACTGGTCAATGCTTTCTGTTAACATTCGTCGAAGGGAATGGCAAATTGTACGTACATTTTTTAATCACTAACTTTTGTAACAACTGAAAGAAGAGCGGGTCATGATTTCCAGTGCAGAGACCCAGAGAGGTGTGATATCTCTAAATCACCTTGGAAAAAATTAAGACAAAGGTATTCTAAAGAAACTAGATTGGACTGCAAGGAAAGTTTCCCTTCCATCTATTGCATTTAAAATCTTAATAAAAATATATCTTATTTATTTAAAAAGATACTTACACATTGCGAGTTATAAATGCAATACAGTTCTGTGCAATAGCATAACAAGAAAACCAATTCGTAGGAGTTTGAATCTATCTAAAAAAAAACCAAGACACATCTTACACACAAAGCTTATATTTAAAAGGACTTGAGGCATTGGAATGTCTTGATAATTGAACAGCTTCTCATTGTGTATTGGCTGAAAGACCTTAACTGGTGATCTTTCCCCTATGCACCTTGGAGGCAAGTGCTGCGAACTTTCATGCATCCCAGATCACATAATCCTAATCCTTCGAATGGGCCAGACTGCAACACTCTATCGGTGTCAACTCATTGTTCTGGAAGACGACCTGTTTCGGTTAGACCAAAGAGCATCTAACACCGGGTTAATATTCCTCCAGGTGCAGTCGATGTTTTTATCGATGTATGTCCTGGGGATCAGGAACAGGGAGCACAGACTTGAACTGTCATTGGGTGTCTGAAGAGGGATGGAAATTAAACACATAGAAAAACTGCAGAAGTGCATTGGTACCGATTCTGATGTCATTCTGATTGGTCCTTAACTAAGTGTTTTCTCACTTTAAATATTCAAATTACATCACTGACCCACCAGTTCCCACTTCAGGGACTGTCCTGTGAAGAGAGATTGAGGAGTTTAAGCTGACAGTCTCCGGGTATCAAAAGAAGGAAGGAGATCAAACTGAGGAATATCAGATGCTCAAGGGCATTGGCAAAGTAGATGGACAGAGGATGTTTCCTCATGTGTGCCAATGGGGAATGAGAGTTCGCTGATAGAGGATAAGGGTTTAGCAGACTTAAATCAGAGATGTGGAGGAATCATTCCTCTCAAAGGATCATGCATCTGCAGAATTCACTCTCTCAGAGAGTGGTGGATGCAGGGACATTGAGTAATTTTAAGGAGGAAATTGATAGTTTTTTTCATCAGCAATGGCTTGAGGGGCTACAGAACGAACAGGAAAGTGGGATTGATGCCAACTTGCGATCAACTGTGATCGTAAGGAAGGGATTAAGGGGCCGAATGGCCTACTGCTGCTCTTAGCTGTAATATTCTTGAGTTGTGACGTTCGAGAGTCTGTAGAGTCTTGGAGGCTCGAGAGTGTGGGGCTGGAAAAGCACAGCAGATCAGGCATAATCCGAGAAGCATGGCAATCGACGTTTCAGGCATAAGCCCTTCATCAGGATGAAGGGCTCTTCTCTGAAACGTGAATTCTCCTTCTCCTTGGATGCTGTCTGACCTGCTATGCTTTTCCAGCACTACACTCTCGACTCTAATTTCCAGCATCTGCAATCCTCACTTTTTGCTGGAGTCTTGTAAGGTGACCACCAATGCATCTATTACTGTTTGGGTCATTTCCTTTAATACTCTGAGACATCAGTTACAGGGCCTCAGGGATGTATCTGCCTTTAATCTCATCAGTTTGCTCAACACCATTTTCTCACTCACCCTGATGTCATTCTCACTAACTCTGATGTAATTCACTTTCACTTTCGAACAGAGAGGGTCGAAGGAGACCTGGGTGAGGTTTTCATCTACTGTTCCCTCACTGAAGGCTCGGTAACAAGCAGGGCTGATTTTAAAGTGAAAAGCGGGAGTTTTAAAGGGGATTTCAGTGAATTTGTTCTCCCAAATTGTGGCGCGGGTCTGAAATGCACTGAGAGGTTAGTGGAGACAGAAATCTAACCAGCTTTAACACGTATTCGGGGAAGAACTCAAATGCTATATGAATCAAGGATATGGGCCAAATGGTGGAAAGTGGGACTTGCGTAGTTAGAGGGCAATTTGTTTTCACTGTGAGCTCGATGGGCTGAAGTGCCTCTATGAATTTTCCCTCTCATTGGACACTCTGTTTCCCCATATTATCTGAGAGTTTTTTGTGTCCTCCTTTGTGAAGCCCGAAGTAAAGTATGTATTTAATTTTGTTTCCCATTATTTGCAATTGAATTTGTTGCTTGATTGTGGTCGTATGGTGGCTCAGTGGTTAGCACTGCGGCCTGACAGCACCAGGTTCCCGGCTTCGATCCCACCCTTGGGCGACTGTCTGTGTAGAGTTTGCTCCCTGTGTCTGTTTAGGTATCTCCCACAATACAAAGATGTGCACGTCAGGTGAATTGGTTGTGCTAAATTGCCCATAGTGTCAGGTGTATTAGTCGGGGGGAATAGGTGGGTGTGAACTGTTTGGGTCGAAGGACCCGTTTCTGCACTGTATGTAATCCAGCCATTAATTCTTTTCTCTTGTTATGCCTAAAGAATATTTAACAATCTTGTTTTTGTTCTCTACAAGCTCACACTCATTCTCTACCTCTCTCCCACTTAATCAACCCATTTGTTCTCCCTTGCTGAAAACTAAACTGCTCCCAATCCTCAAGTTTTTTAAATATTTTTAACCAATACGTATGCTGGTTCTTGGATTGAAATCACAGACGTGTTACAGCCTTAAAATCTCTATAGACTTCCCGCAGATATAAATCCCAGGCTGCATTAATTTCGTGCCTCAATTTTAACGCATTAGGATGCGACACTACAGACCAATTCACGGAGTAAAATGCTTGACGTATTCCACAATATTTCTAAAATAGTGTACGTATTCATTGCCATCATTGGTGTTCCTGGTAAGTGACAATAACTAATTAAGGTTCGCGAATCTGTTTGCGAATTGGTTATTGGTTTTACTAAAACAGAAATTGCTGGAAAACCTGTAAATATAGACAGCATCTGTGCCAGAATTCAAATTAATGTTTCCCCGTGTGGCGATGGTACTCCTTTAAGTTACGTTATCCTTGTTGTTTTTTCAGAGATTTTCTGAAGGACACAAAATCCATGAAGTCTATGTTGAAGAGTTATAGGGCCAATTTGAATATAGCCAACGTATACCTCAGGGAAAAGTCTTTTAAGTTTTAAAAAGTTACTTGTACAAAGAAAGGGGAGTGTCAGTTCTCCCAGGTCAGCTTTACCCTAGTTTGGTCTGGTTTGTATAAAATGCTACTGGACCCGAAAGAAGCAGTTCCACGTTGATCCTCCTCACTCTCTCTGACATACTTCCTGTAAGACCCTGGATTTGATTTTAACTTTTGTGCTAAGGACCATTTGTGGGGATTGTTGCTCGTGTTCAGAACAGCATCATTAATTTGGTTAGTCTGTTGTGCTTTAGAAAAAAGGTAAGTTATTCCATCCACTCTTCTCTTTTCTTTGTGTGTCATTCGGTAATCTTGTGAATAAAGTATGTTTTGTTCAAAACTAATTGGTTTCACCAGCTGCATTTCTTCTGGAATATGCATGTTTCACATGCTTAAAATAATTGGCAAAGTTAGGGTCTGGGCTACTTTCTTGAAATGTTTTAAGGGTGTCTGACGTGGTCCATAACACACTGATTTCTCTAAACAGATGCTCCCAGAGCTGCTGAGCGTTTCTAGCCACTTATGTTCAACTTTTCGGTATACAGCAATTGCAGTTATATCAGATTTATTTGCTTACTGCCCTTGTTGAGGGATTGATTGCCATTTACATACTGATCTATTATCCTTTTGTGATGTTCAGCAATCGTCACAATGCTCTCACCAAATAACAGGGCTGCTGTTTCACTTACGAGAGAGATTATTAGAGGTGGTTCAACCGAAGGCTAACTATGTAACAGGTGAGAAGAAAGAGTGAGAAGGAGAACCCTTCAGGGTAACTTCTGCCGATGTCGGGAATTGAATCCACATGTTTGGTGTTTCGTTGCAGCTCTTGAGTCAACACAGCCTAGTTGAACACTTAGCTCAGCCAAGCTTCCTAAATAAGTAACAAAAACAGAAATTGTGAAGAAACTCAGATGGTCTCGCAGGATCTGTGGAGAGAGAGAGAAAGCAGAGTTAACGTTTTGTGGTCAGTGACCCTTCTTCGAAATCTTTCTTTGAGTTCTGGACAAGGATCACTAGGCTTGAAACTTTAATTACTTTTATCTTCGTCCACACATGCTGCCAAACCTGCTCAGTTTTTCCCACAGATTCTGTCTTTTTTTGTTTTAGATCCCCAACATCGGAACTTTTTTCCTGAATCCTGAATGTTTGACCCTTTGCTACGACGTCGTTCATTTGCTTCCTGAGCACCACCCCTGTGTCTCATGCACTTAGCCAGTTCTCCGAATCTTTGATATCTGGCAGCACTGCGGGCTATCGATTCTGATTTGAGTAGGAAGATCAATCCGGAAGAAGGAGGAATCCAATGCAATATAAAAGAATACTGTGTGTGGATCATTACATTGAGAGGACTCCATGTATTACACAGATCCGCTATCAATGTGCAATCTTGCAAAGTTCATTCACTAACTGGATCACTTGACCCATTGGCCACTCATTGGAAGTATTCACTGACCAAATATCGTTGCATTCAGTTCTGATGACTGACTAGGGTGACTCGAGGAGATGTGCAACACAATGTCGATGTAATCGTGGTAAAATGACAATGGATATGAGTCAATAACAGTAATGAATACCCCACCTTGAAAATCCAAGAGTCCTGTGAGCACGACTAGCACTGCTTAATAAATAATCATAGAACCCTGCCAGTCCTGCACGCCAACCCCCTTGAACCATGTTTCTATAATAGCTATGATGTCCCTGTCCCATGTCTCCAGTCATGCCCGGAGTCCATCTGCCTTACCTGTCAGGCTTCTTACATTGCACTAAAATACATTTGGTTTATCAGTCCTACCTCGTTGTTTGTTTTTTTCCTTCCTGCCTTCAGTATTTGATGTGCTCCTCTTCTAAACGGTATCAGCCTCAGACTTAGCAAATTGCTCACACTCCCCCCTCCGATTACTAAGTTTAAATCCTCCTGAGCAGCTCGAGCAAATCTCCCCACCAGGATATTGGTTCTGTTCCAATTCGGGTCCAATCCGTCCTTCTTGTTCAGGTGACCTTTGCTCCAGCAGAGATTCCAATAATGCAGAAATATGAATCCTTCTCCACTGCACCTCGAAAGCCTCAGTCACTAATTCATCTGTGCAAATCTTGTATTCCCACTCTCATGAGATTGTGGCATACGGAGTCATGACGTTTTAGGTACCTTTGAGGGCTTACGTTTTCAAATCCTATATTATCCCTTCAGAACATTTCCTTTCTCTTCCTATGTCCCATTGTCTCCTCACAGACAGCAAAAGGCCATTACTCTATCAGTTACCACTTATCGCATTCCACTGGCCCACTCACGAACTGACTCTTATTTGCTTTGATTCCTTCATTCACTGCTCACTCTCCAATTCCCATCTTTTCCATTGGCTCAGGGTCTTACATGGTCAATAGTCAACATCTGTTGCTTCTGTTGTGTCGAATGTATAGGCTTGCTGTCAGGTTACTCCAAACTTCCACTAGAAACCTGAATGGAGGACATCAGCCTTTTTATAATTCCTGTCGCATTCTGAGATTTTTGTTTGGGATCTTAATCCCAGACCCCATTTTTTGGAAGAGAATATATGCAAGGAAAGAACTAATCCAGAGGCAGTAGATGTTGATGGCGTGTGGAGAGGTTCTTGTGTATCTGGGCAGTGATTGGAAAACATAGAACTAGTTGTGACGTGAGCTGTTGCAAGTAGACAGAGTGCTTAGACCCTATTTGGAGCACTACAGGCAGATCTGGATACCAGATGTTAGGAAAGTTAGATTGTCTTTCGAAGGAGTGCAATGTAGGTTTACAAGAATAATACCTGGACTTCTGGGTTCAGTTACGCGGAGAGATTATACAAACTTAATCCTTTCCTCTGGAATTTAGAAGGTGAAGGCATGATCTGATCAATGTGTTCAAGAAATTAACGGGAAAAGACGAAATGGATAAAGATAAACTTCTTCCACGTTCGGGATTAGGATGATGTTATCGTGGCTGAATTAGGCCGGACCATTAAGAAGGGATATTCAGACACACTTCTGCACACAATGGGTGGTAGAGCTTTGGAATTCTCTAAAACAAATGAGAGTTCTAAATTAAACATATATTTGATTTAAAAATATTTTGAAGTTATATGGGCTAAAAAATATAAATGGAGATAGGCCATAGATTAACCATGACCCTATTGAATACTAGAACAGACTTGAAGGGCTGAATGGCTTATTCCTGTTCCTATATAGCTATGGTCCACACGTGGGTGTATAAATGTCTTTTCGCGCACTGGAGATTTTCCCATAAGGTCCGATCATCTAAAGGCCCCATCTCCCGATCGCTCTGCTCTAAAATTTTCTCCATCATTTCAGCCCAACTGCGCGTTCATAATTTATTCGACTTTTCATACTCCTGATAACGTTTATTGTTAAATCAATGATGCGTTCCACTATATAACAGAATCAGTTAATAGTGTATTTGCTAGAGTTGAGATGAATGAGAGGAAAGTCTCATAGCGCCCTGCAAAATTCCACCAGGCCTGTTCAGGGTATACACAGAACGGCCGTTTCCAGCGAATCCAGGGGTCCAAATTTAAGGATTCACAATATGACATACGGAACTGAGATGAGGAGAAATTTCTTCATCCAGAACCTGTGGCATTCGCGGCAGAGAAAGCAGTCAATATGAAAACATTGTGTGATTTCAGGAAAAATTGGATTATAGTCCTTGGAGTCGAAGGAGCCAAAGGATATGTGGGGATAAACAGGAAAAGGAGACTGAAATGTGTAACCATCCCTGATATTAGGGTTTGGCCGAGCATTCTGGAAGGGATCAATTAACAAAACCTGGTCCTAATATTTTTGTCTTACTTTCCTTCTGTTGCCTCCTCATCACCCTGCCCCCACGTAACTGATATCCACCTTTTAGCTTTCACTGTTTCTTTAAATATTTGGACCTTTCAAAGGTTTGCATTCTGAACAAAATGCATCAAACTGAGGCTATAACTCGATCTCTCTGTCCACAGATGGTATCTGGCAGATCAAAATTGATTTCTGATTATTTGTGCAGGGATTGGCAGGAAATTCTGAAACTCACGTTGTCCACACACTGTGGATCGAAACTTTCTTGGAACTATTCTTTTCAACGTGAAAGTTTTTCCTTCAGGAAGTCATGTTGGTTGCCAGTTTTGACCAATAGTCTGATTGGCAGGTCGCTGAGGAAGGTCACAGAACAAGAATGGACTGTTCCAGAAGCAACTAATTTAACAGCAATCCAGGAATGGGAGAGATCTCCAATCGTTGGATAATGTTTTTGGTCACAGTATTGAGTACAGGTTTTGGGGGGGTCATATCGGGGCTGTAGCGGACAATGGTTCGGCTACTCCTGCAATATTGCGTGCAATTTTGGTCTCCATCTTATCGGAAGGATGTGAACCTTGAAAGGGTACAGAAAAGATTTACAAGGATGTTGCCAATATTGGAGAGTTTTAGCAATAGGGAGATGTTGAAGAGGCTATGGCTGTTTTCCCTGGAGCGTCAGAGGCTGAGGCATGACCGTTGAGAGGTTTATAAAATCATGAGGGACATGGATCGGATAAATAACCAAAGACTTTTCCCCTTGTGGTAGGAGAGTCCGGAAATGGAGGGCGTAGGTTTTGAGTGGGAAAGGAAATATATAAAAGGGACCTGAGGGGCAACTATCTCACGCAGAGCATGGTATGAGCTGACAGAGGAAGTGGTGGAGGCTAGCACAATTGCAACATATAAAAGGCATCTGGATGGTAATGCGAATAGGAAGATTTTGGAGGGATATGGGCTGGGTGCTGGCGGGTGTCACTAGATTGGGTTGGGATATTTTGTCGGCGTGGATGTGTTGAAAAGAAGAGTCTGTTACTATGGTGTCAACTCTCTGACTCTATGACTTTATACACGTCATGGTATTCAGAAAGCGTTTGAGAATCTTCACCAACCCATTTCCTCATGCCACTCAAGAGTTTGGTAAGAACCCTGAATTTGTTTCCCTTTAGTTGCCACTTGCTGTGTGTCTTGAGTCCCCAGAGGTCAATGTGAAAACTTGACACCAGGTAAAACTGAATGCCATTGTTGGGTGTAGGTTTAATTTAGTTGGCTGAAACGGTAGTTTGTGAAGCAGTGTAATGCCCATCACGGGTTGAGATTAACATGAAGGACTCACCTTCACAATCTATCCACCTCCCTGAGGTGTAGTGGCTCTCAGGTTAAATCACCACCAGCCGAGTGCGACTCCCATATCTGCAGAATCATTTTCTGCGGTTTCAGTTACCCGTGATTTACTGCGGCCCAAACATATTATCGGGAACCTTCTGGAACAAGGGACCGGGGGCTGTCAGGAAGGTACATTTCTCATTTAAATGAATGGGTTCCTTCTTATCTGTGGTTTTGGATTGTCGCGGTAGGTCATGGAATGTATCCCCCACGGGTAAGGAGGGTCTATTGTATCTTTGAGGAGAAAGTGAGGTCTGCAGATGCTGGAGATCAAAGTTGAAACTTTATTGCTGGAACAGCACAGCAGGTCAGGCAGCATCCAGCGAACAGGAGATTCGACGTTTCGGGCACAGGCCCTTCTTCAGGCCCTCCTGAAGTTTCAACTCTATTGTATCTTTCTCTAACAAGAAATCAGCTCCATTATAGCACAGCAGGTCAGGCAGCATCCAGGGCACAGGAGATTCGACGTTTCGGGCACAGGCCCTTCTTCAGGCCCTCCTGAAGAAAGGCCTGTGCCCGAAACGTCGAATCTCCTGTTCCCTGGATGCTGCCTGACCTGCTGTGCTGTTCCAGCAATAAAGTTTCAACTCTATTGTATCTTTCTCTAACAAGAAATCAGCTCCATTATCTGAAGGGACTATCGTGACTTAAATGTTTTTAATATGACAATTATTAGAATAAGGCCGACCTAATCATAATGTTTATCTGCATGTTGAGACGCTGCTGCTCCTTTCCTCTCCTGATACAGTTCATAACCGAAACAGAGCCTATTGAGAAGATTTGAAACTGTGACTAATATTTCTAAATATCTGGTTATATTAAGCCTCTAGTCATAGGTGCTAAAGGCAACACAAAATATGTAGGCTTGTGAATAGAAATTCCTTTGTGACTAATTTCTTTAATTTTGTCTCCCCTTCTTGCAGTCAATGTCATAGCAATTATAATCTTGTCTCGGCGAAAGTGTGGACTGAGCAACTGCATCACGTGTTATCTCGTCGCTATGGCAGTGGCGGATCTACTGCTCATTATTATCGAGGTCATACTGAGAGAAATTAATTTTTATTATTTCCCGTTATGTTTTTTGGACATCACTCCTGTCTGTAGCATTCTCAGTGTCCTCAGTTGTGCAGCCACAGATTGTTCAGTCTGGTTCACTGTCACTTTCTGCTTTGATCGATTTGTATTCATCTGCTGCCAGAAGATGAAAATTAAATATTGTAATCAGAAAACCGCAGCTTTGATTCTAGCAATTACGTTCATTCTACTGTTAATGAAAAACATTCCTTTCTACTTTGTATATGAACCTGAAGAATTAATTGACAATATACCATGGTTCTGTTCTGTAAAGCCTTGTTATTACACTGAACCCGCGTGGGTGGCATTTGATCTATTCAATACAATTTTAACGCCAATACCCCCGTTTGTGTTAATGATACTGTTCAACGCACTGACAGTTAGACACATTTTATTGACAAGTCGAGTCCGCAGAGGACTGAGAAGTGTCAATAAGGGCAATAATCCCAGTGACCCAGAAATGCAGAACAGATTGAAATCTGTGATTTTGCTCTTCGCTATTTCCGTAAGCTTCATACTTTTGTGGCTTGTATATGTCTTATATTTCTTTGACGCTGTATATTACTTGCACGGTAATTCATCTTATATCTTTGAACACGTTGGATTTCTGCTGCAGAACATCAATTGCTGCACAAACACTTTTATTTACATGGCAACTCAATCCAAGTTCAGAGACCGTTTGCAGTGCACTGTGAAATATATGTTCACGCCAATTATTCTGTTAATTAATCGACAGAAATTATGCTAAAGGCCTCTTGTGGCACTAGCTCTGAGAAAGGAGCCCGAGCATCAATCCAACCTTCTGCAGAATTATCTAGTCACATCATAAATGTCAGAAGAAAAGGTACCAGAGCGCAGACCTGTAGTGAGTCCGAGTGATTCCTGTGCATTTACCATAAACCTTCATCAACGATTCACCATCGGCATTGGTGTCCTGATGAACAAAATGAGCTTTACACCAGTTGTGGATGGTGGTGACGGGGAATGCAGGGCCGAGTCAGAACGGGACAGAAGCGATGTTTGGGAATAAACAGCCTTACTGACTGATTGTTGCAATACTTACTACTGGGGCATGAGCTACATTTTTTGTGCATCCTAAATGAGCGTTTTCAAAAACCGTTTTTTTTTCCAGTGGGGTCAGTGACTCAATCGATTAGGAAATTCGAAATGAACGGTTGGCCAATGTTTAATCAACAGTCATAGACTGGAAGCCAGAGCACGAGTTGACTGCCCACTTCCCCATAGTCACGTACATTTCTGCATGGATATCCCGAGGTCAGTTAACTAATTGTCCGGATTAGTGATTGAAAAAGGAATGGTACTGAATCCCATAGAATATCTGTAAAACCCACAACTGAGCTTTTACTTATAAAAATTTTCAGACCCTGCGCATTCGTCTCCATAATCCACACAGTCAAGAGTTATGAATAATTTCCTGCTTGTTGGCATCCCTGAAGATTTAACTCTGCGAAAGAACTGGGAACCAAATCAGTGGCAACACGTTCCATAAATCAATTTTGCGTTTCTCACTGTTACAACTGATCATGTCTGCCTAATTTGAAAAGTGTTCTCTTTAGGGCCTCAGACATTCCAACAAAAGCAAAGAACTTTACAGTGCAGAAGGAGGTATTGAACCCATTGTGACTGTACCAGCTCCAGAAAGAACTGCCCAGGTTGTTCCACTCTCCAACCCCCTCTTTTTGGCCTTCAAAATTCATCACTTTGAAATATATACCCTACTCTTTTTCGAAATCCCATATGGAATTTCCCTCCACCACTCTCCCAGGCATCGCACTCCAAATCCAAATAATTGTCTGAACAAAGACGTTTCTCCTCATCTCACTACCTTGTTTACAATCTTCAAATTGTGACGCGGAGTTACTGACATACCAGCCCGTGGAGACAGAATATCATTCTTGACCCAGTTAAAATTGTTCGTAGGTTTGAACACCACAATATCTTACTCTCTTAATGTTCTCTGCTCCAAGGAGAATGTGCTCAGCCTCTCTCATCTTTTACGGAAAAACCCTCATTCCTGACCTCATTCTCGTGAATCTCCTTTGAACTCTTTTTGGGGTTTTAACATCATTGCTTAACGAAGGTGCCTATAACTGAATATACTACCCCAAATGTTGTCTGACCATTGGTTTGTAGAGATGTAGCATCACTGGCTGGCTATTTTTTACTTTCTACCCCTATTCATAAACGCCAGGAGCTAATAAGTCTTCTTAACAGCTGTTAAAACTTGCCTCCTGTCTACCAGAGAATTATGCACTTGACTCCAGATGTTCCTCTGCTCCTGTACTCCCCTCAAGATGGTACTATTCAGCCTGTATTGTCTCTCTCTCTTTATTCTCCAAAAATGTATCACTTCACATTTCTTTGCATTGAAATTCAGCTGTCATGTGTTTCCTGATCTCTGACGCTTCCCCCCATCATCTTCGCAATTCACTATTCTCCCAGCTTAGTGCCATCTGCCAATTCGTCCTCCATAACTATCTCCAAATCATTTATCTAAATCAGAAAAAGCAAGGGTTCCAACACCAAACCCCATGGAATGCTATTATCAACTCATCTGCAGTCTGAGAATGGCGAATCCACACCCCTAACCCCGTGTTTCCTATATTTTTGCCAACTGCTCATCCATGCTGCCAGGGTATAATCTGTAACAAACAAGTATAATTTACGAACCAAACTGCCATGAGGCCCATTTTAAGCGCTTTCTGAAAGTTCAACCATATCACATTCACAGCATGACCCTCATCTAACGCCTGTGTCAACCTGCTTAAAAATGAAATTACATAGGGCAGAAATGACAGACATTGACACATCTTTGATAGAATCCCTACAGGGTGTAACAGGCCATTCGGCACAACAAGTCCACAACAACAGTCTGAAAAGCAATCACGCAGACCCATTCCTTATCATCTCATATTAACCCCTGATGAATGCACCTGATCTACTCATTCCTGAACACGAAAGGCATCATTTAGCAAACGAGGTAAAAAAAATGACTGCAGATGCTGGAAACCAGATTTTGGATCAGTGGTGCTGGAAGAGCACAGCAATTCAGGCAGCATCCGAGGAGCTTCGAAATCGACGTTTCAGGCAAAAGCCCTTCATCAGGAATAAAGTATGCTGCCTGAATTGCTGTGCTCTTCCAGCACCACTGATCCAGAATCATTTAGCAAAACCAATCCACCCTAATATACTCATCTTTGGACTGTGGGAGGAAAGCGGGGCACCCAGAGGAAACCCACACAGATACGGGGAAAACGTGCAAACTACACACAGGAGGTTGCCCGAGGATGGAATCAAACCCGCATCTCTGGCCCTGGGAGACAGCAGTGTTCACCACTGAGCCACCATGCTAGTCTTTTGACAGTCTACTATTAATCTATTTTTGATTAGATTTCCTACAGTATGGAAACAGGCCCTTTTGCCCAACTAGTCCACGCCGACACTCCAAAGAGTAACCCACCCATATCCATTTCCCACTAAGTAATACACCTGACACTACGGGCAATTTAGTATGGCTAATCCAACTGACTTGCACATCTTTGGACTGTGGAAAGAAACCGGAGTAAACAGGGCGAATGTGCAAACTCCACAAAGACAGTCACCAAGGCTGGAATCGAGCCTGCGACCCTGGTGCTGTAGGCAGCAGTGCTAACTACCGAGCCACTGTGCCGCCCTTTTCTTGACCTGTATTTTTAGCTTATCCTGTATTATGCACTGTAGCTGTTTCTCCGGTATTGATATCAAGCTGAGACTTCTGTAGTTTCCTGGGTTATCATTTGTCTTTCTCTTAAACAACAGTGTCACATTCACAATCATCCGATTCGACGGGATTAATCCTGTTTTCAGTGAAACAGAGAAAATTTCTGTAAATGGCCTCACAATTAAACTCCTTTACCTCTCAGCAATCTAGAATGCATCCTATCTGGACCTGGCGATTTCTCTACATACAGTCCCTACAGTCTTTGTAGAATGAGTTCTTCATCTAACATGACACTGATGAATTGCTCAACAGCTACATTTCCTGCTGAGCCATTATCACCAGCTTCCTTTTTCATTGACGATTTATCGTTGATGACCAGTCCATACTAATTCATCATATTTGGAATTTTTAAACAATTGTGGTCAACTTTGTTTCTGCTATATGTCTTTTGCCTGTAATCTACCTCATCACGTGGACATATAAAAGGATCTCAGGGAGTCTGCTTCTTATCTTGAAGTTGAAGATATCCTGTTCACAATCTGATCAGCACCAGCAAGAAGGTTTACATTATGTATGACAGCAAACGCAACACTGTTGCTGTTGGTTTGTAATTAGTATGGTTGTTATTTATGTAGAGAGTGTGGTGCTGGAAAAACACAGCAGTTCAGGCACCATCCGAGAAGCACGAGAATCGACGTTTTGTGTAGGAACGATTCATCAGGAATGAAGCTGGGAGCCTCGGGGTGGGAACATAAATAGGAGGCGTGTGGGGACGTGGAGATGATAGCTGAGAGTGCGATAGTGGATGGAGGTGAGATAAAAAGTGATATGTCGGAGACAAGGGTAGAGTGGTTAGGTGGGAATGAAGATCGACATGTGGGACAGGTCATGAGGGTGGTGCTGAGCTGGAAGATTAGAACTGTAGTAAGGTGGAGTGTGGGAGAATGAGGGAAATGGTGAAATCCACATTGATGCTCTGTGTTTGGAGGATCCCGAGGCAGAAGATGAGGCTTTCTTCCTCCAGGCATCATGTGGTGAGGGATTGATGATACAGTAGGCCCAGGACCTGAATGTCGTCGGCAGAGTGGGAGGGGCAGCTGAGGTGTTTGGTCATGTGGCGGTCGGGTTGTTGGTGCGGGAATCACGGAGATGTTCTCCAGAGCGCTGTGCGGGTAGGCCTCCTGTCTCCCCAAAATAGAGGAGACTGCTTTTGGAGCAACTGACACAGTAAATGACGTGTGGAAGTGCAGGTGAAACTTTCATAGCTATAAAAGCTGCTTTGGGGCCTTGGGTGGAGGTGAGGGAGGAGAGTGGGTGCAGATTTTGCAATTCCTGCAGTGGCAGTGGAAGGTTCCAGTAGGGCAGGTGAGGGTGTTGTTATTTGTCTTTACTTTTTTCTATCTTAACTTGTAAAGAATAAAATTGGCTTTGAATTCCGCCATAGCAGATTATGACATTCACATGATTTGTAAATCTGACCTCGTTAATCGTTCAGTCTGGTCCAGGGAAAGACATCTACCATCTTTTATTGATGTTCCCGACATGCGACTCCAGACCCACAGCAACACGGTGTATTTGAGCTTCCCTTTGGAGGGACAACAGCGGCGGTCTCAGCAACGAAAAAGAAACCTAAAACACAACCCCGATGCAAATGTAAGGACCTCAGTCACAGCAAATGGGCAGCACAGTGGTTAGCACTGCTGCCTTACAGTGCTAGAGGCCCGCGTTCAATTCCCGCCTCGGGCAACTGACTGTGTGGAATTTGCACATTCGCTCAGTGTTTTCGTGGGCTTCCTCTCACAGTCCAAAATGTGCAGATTAGGTGAATTGGCCATGCTAAATTGCACATAGTGTTAGGTGTAGGGGAATGGGTTTGAGTGGGCTGTGCTTTGGAGGGTTGCTCTGGACTTTTTGGGCCCACGGGCCTGTTTCAACACTGTAAGTAATCTAAGTTAAAAAAGCAAAATTATAGCCATCTTTAAGAACACACAAACCGCGAGCAGGAACAGGGAATTCAGCTACTCCAGCCTGTTCCCCCATTCAATGCAATGAGTGGCTGATCTCAGATTGAAATTAACTTTAGTTATCTCGTCTAAGAATGGAGGTATTAGAACATGTCTCATTTTAGGAATCCTGCAGTGAGTAAATCCCTCCACCACCACCGCAAACAACCAGCAGTGTGTAACAATCAAGATTTGTCGCTCGGGTGTCAGTTGTCATATTGTGGTTTGCCGAACTGGGAAGGCGATTTGCAGATATTTCGTCCCCTGTCTCGGTGACATGTTCAGTCTTTGGAGCCCTGACCGCTGCAGTACTGTGTCTTCTGGAATGTATTTAGTTCCGTTACTGCTGCTTCCAGTTGCTGGTTTCGGTCGTTCGTTGTAGTGACTGGTATATTGAGTCGAGGTCAATGTGTTTGTTGCTGGAGTCCGTAGATGTGTGCCATGCTTGTAGAAATTGTCTGGCTGCCCTCTGTTTATCTTGTCCTTTGATCCTTGTGTTGTTCCAGTCGAATTTGTGCTCATTTCATCTGCGTTCGACGAGAGACAGCTGGTCGTGGCATTTAGTGGCTGATTGCTGTTGGGGGATGCGGTTTGTGAGTTTGCTGCCTGCTTCTCCTTTCTGGTGGAGCGTGCAATCTTTGCATGGAATCTTGTAAATTATGTTTGTTTTGCACATGACGGGGAGAGCATCTTTTGTTCTGGTGAGTTGTTGTCTGAGCTGTCATGAATCCCATTGGTCAGAAAAGTGTGGCTGTTCGTTCCAAGACTTTTGTTCTATGTCAGTTAGCATGGTTAGTAAGTTTGGTCATGGCATGTCCTTATTACGTTTGTCTGTAGTTGAAGTTGCAGAGATATCCGTTCTTGGTGAAGCCTCTGTAGAGGTGTTCTTTTTCTTCCCTTCAGAGGTAGCCAGTGCTAAAGTGTTGTAGGCTTTTTGAAGAGGGTCATGATGCAGCCTCACTTGTGTGTATTTGGTTATTTTTGTTGTAATTCTGGACCTGGTCGGTGTGTGCTGCTTTCCTGTCTATTATTGTGTTGCGTGCACCGTTCTGTGTTCTTTGTGCCATCACATCCAGGAATGGGAGTCGATTGTTGGTATCCTTCCCTCTCGTAATCCTGATGCCTGTGAGTATGGTATTGATTATTCTATGTGCTTTTTCGATTTCTGTTCTCTTCGTGATAAAAAATGTGTCATCCACGTATCTGATCATGAGTTTGGGTTGGATTTGTAGTACTGCTGTTTGTGGTCAAGACCGAATATATTCAGAAAGCAGAGAAACTACTTGCAGATATTGACACCTACTTTCACAGCGTGTGAGACACCATGCCATAGCCAGACCGTTGAAAAAACAGCATGCAACAGAACGATTGGACAACGAGAAATAACTAGATTTGACCTAAAAAGGATGAAAACAGAAAGCAGCAACACACCAATCAGAAACGTCCTGTCAATGGATACAGCGTCAGAATAATTCAAACAAACGTCCTTGTGTTGATAGTGATATATTTTCACCATCTGATGGCGTCCCCACACATCTGGACATGGGGTGGTGATATGTGAAAACGCTCAGGTTGAGAGAGAGGTCCCCCTGCAACACATGACAACATCCAAAATGACAGCACCATCAGCACAACCACATGTGCACAGACAGACACACATACACACACTCACACACGCATACACATACTCGCAGTCAATTCTACCCAGCTCCTTCCTAATGTCTCTGGCATTGATTTTGTTCAGCTGTAATGCCGTTACCTCTGATTCTATCTTCTCCCCCACAAACTACGCAGTAAATTCAATCATTTTATGATCACTGTCACCTAAAGATGCCTTCACCTTAATGTCCCTTATAAAGTCTACCTCATTGCAAAACACTACATCGAGAGTTGCCTGTCACTAATGAGGTCCACCAGAAGCTGTTCCATATTGTAGACATTCTACGAATTCGATTTCTTCCAAACCACTACCAAACTAATTTTCCTGGTCCACTTGTATATTGAAATCCCCCATGAATATTGTAACTTTGCTTTTCCTGCACATCCCACAGAGTCATAGAGTTGTACAGAATGGAAACAGACCATTCGGGTTCAATCCGTACATACCAACTAGATATCCCAACCTGTTTCTACATGCCAGCACCTGGTCCATATCCCTCCAAACCCTTCCTTTTGATATACCCATCCAAATGCCTTTTAAAAATTGCAATTGCTTCAGCCTCCACCACTTCCTCTGGCAGCTCATTCCATACACGTACCACCCTCTGTGTGAAAAGGTTTCCCCTCAGGTCTCTTTTATATCTTTCCCCTCTCACCCTAAACCTTTGCCGTCTAGTTGTGGACTCCCCCACCCCAAAGAAACGACTTTATTTATTTATCCTATCCCTGCCACTCATAATTTTACAAACCACTCTAAAGTCATCCCTCAGCCTCCGACGCTCCAGGGAAAACAGCCCCAGTCTGTTCAGCCTCCTCCTATAATTCAAATCCTTGAACGCTGACAACATCCTTGTAAATCTTTTCCGAACCCTTTCAAGTTTCACAACATCTTACCAAAAGGAAGGAGACAGGAATTGCACACAATATTCCAACAGTGACCTAATCAATGTCCTGTACAGCCGAAACTTCTGTACTCAATACTCTGACCAATACAGGAAAGCAAACCAAGCGTCTTCTTCACTATCCTATCTACCTTCGACCAAATTTTCAAGGAGCTATAAACCCGAACTCTAATGTTCAGCAACACTCCCTCGGACCTTACCATTAACCGTATAAGTCCTGCTAAGGTTTGCTTTCTCAAAATGCAGCACCTCGCATTTATCTGAATTAAACTCCATCTGCCACTTCTCAGCCTATTCGCCCATCTGATCAAGATCCAATTGTAATCCGAGGTAACCTTCTTCCCTGTCCACTACACCTCCAATTTTAATGTTGTCTACAAAGTTGCTAACCATACTTCTTCTGCTCACATCCAAATCATTTATGTAAATGTTGAAAAGTAGAGGACATAGCACCGATCCTTGTGGCAATCCACTGGTCACACGCCTCCAGGCTGAAAAACTACACTCCACAACCACTCTCTGTCTTCTACATTTGAACCAGTTCAGTATCCAAATGGCTAATTTTCCCTGTATTCCATTACATCTAACCTTGCTAACCAGTTTTCCATGAGGAACCTTGTCGAAATCATTACTAAAGTTCATATAGGTCACATGTACATTCCCTTATCAATTATCTTTGCTACATCTTCAAAAAACTCAATCAAGTTTGTGCGACATGACTTCCCATGCACAAAGCCATGTTGACTATCCCTCATCAATCCTTGCCTTTCCAAATGCATATACATCCTGTTCCTTAGGATTCCCTCGAACAAGTGCCCATAACCGACTTCAGACTCACTGGTCTATCGATTCTTGGCTTTTCCTTACTACCCTTCATAAACAGTGTCACCACGTTAGTCAACCTCCGGTCTTCTGGCACCTCACCTGTGACTATCGATGATATAAGTATCTCAGCAACAGGCCCAGCAATCACTTCCCTCGTTTCCCACCGAGTTCTAGGGAACACCTGATAAGGTCCTGGGAATTCATTCACCTTTAACCGTTTCAAGGCATCCAGAACTTCCTCCTCTGTAATGTGGATATTTCCAAGCTGTCACCATCTATTGCCCGACATTCTATATCTTCCATGTCCTTTTCTACAGTAAATACTGATACAAAATGTTTGTTTAGTATCTCCCCCATTTTCTGCGGCTCCACGAAAGCCACCTTGCTGATCTTTGAGGGGTCCTATTCTCTCCCCAGTTACCCTTTTGTTCTCAATGCATTTGGAAAACCCCTTTGGATTCTCCTTCATTCTATTTGCCAAACCTATCTCATATCCCCTTTTTGCCCTCCTGATTTCCGTCTCCAGTATACTCCTATGCCTTTATATTCTTCTCAGGATTCACTCGATCTCTCCTGTCCATATCTTACTTATTCTTCCTTCTTTTTTCTTAACCAACCCACAATTTCTTTAGTCATCCAACATTCCTTATGTCTACCAGCCTTTCCTTTCACCCTAACAGGAATATGCTTTCACTGGATTCTCGTTATCTCATTTCCGAATGCTTCCCATTTCCCAGCCATCCCTTTACCTGCGAACATTTGCCCCCAATCAGCTTTTGAAAGTTTTTGCCTAGTACCTTTAATTTGTCCTTTCCCCAAATTGGAACTTCAATTTTTGATCTGGTTTATCCTTTTGCATCACTATTTTAAATCTAATAGTATTATGGTCGCTAGCCCCAAAATGCTCCCTCACTGACACCTTACTCATCTGCCCTGCCTTAATCCCCAAGAGACGGTAAAGTTTTCCACCTTCTCTCGGAGATATATGCACATACTGAATCAGAACAAATTCTTGGACACTCTTACAAATTCGACTCTCTTCTATCTTTTGGTGTATCTTGCGTCACATCTCATGACTATTGTTTGGAAGTCTGTTCATAATTCCAATTATGTTTTTTTTTCTAACCATTGCTATTCCTCAAATCTACCCACGCAGATTCTACACCATCTGACCGTACTTTATTTCTTACTATTGATTTTATTTAATTTCTTACTGATAAGGTTACACTGCCCCTCAGCTCATCTGTCTTTGTTTTCAATAGGATGGATATCCTTGCGGATTCAGGTACCAATCCTGATCCTATTTCAGACCCACAGCGCAGCTACAATTAAGACGCAGATTGTTAGAATGCACAGATCAGGATCCTGTCCTGAATACGAGTCAATGTCCATTAGGAATAGGTAAAAGCTAGACTCAAGCAAATATGAGCCAAGAATATGTAATGTCATTAAATACATTAGAACACCATTGAAGAATCGTCTGCTGTAGAAAGACACAAAGGAAAATGGATGTTGCAGATGGAGGGAAAGACTGGGAAGTGAGCATATTAATCCTTGTCAGCACGGTCCGAAGGGATATTACTTTTGGCTGGTAAGGATCTGCTGGCCTTTGATCCTCCCTCTTCCCCGGCTATGGTAGTTTTTTGTGGGAGTTACAGAGTGACTGATACACAGTTACAAAGTCTCTGAGGTGCTGTGGGAAGGTATTAACCGCTGTACTGAAAGAAACTCTCTCTTTTCAAGCTCGAGCTTTTTTTTACTGCAGAGAACAGAGGTAGCTCCTTCAACACAAAGGGGGCAAACTGCTTCCCCTTGAACTATTCACACCCACGGGCTATTCAGCAACCTGGGAACCAATCACACAAGAGCCAGAAGCGGCAGGAGACCGTTGAGTCCCTCGAACCTGCTGCACCCTTGACTCTGATCATGGCAGATCTTGCCTTGGTCTCAAATCCACTTTCCCGTCCGTTCTCCATAATTCCTTCAACACGTCGTTCCTTCAAAATCATTGCAGACCTCCTTCATCTTTGTCAATGTCCCCAGGTGCTGCATACCCTGGGCTAGTGGGTTCCACATGTAATGTGGCTGGGTCGACATTTCATGAAAACTTTTGACGGGGTGCCACATGGCAGTTTGAAAATGCAGGTAAACGCTGACGGATCCATAATGACCTGGCAAGATGAATCCAGAATTATCTCCGTGAAAAGGGGGCAGAGTTTGTAAGCAGAAGGCTATGTGAGTGTGTATGTGGGAGAGAGATAGAGAAACAGGGGCCTGATGCGATGTGATGTTCCACAGCAATCAAAGCGGAATGCTTATTGTTGGTGATGTTTGGAGATGACACAAAGATTATCCGTGAATCGACAGTGAGGAGCAAGGTGTTCAGTTACTGGAGGATCGGAACAGATTGTTCATATAGGCGGATCAGTGGCAGGTGGAGATGAAGACTGGGGAGTTGGAGGGTGCAATTTGGCCAAAAGAACAATACAAGTGATAACTCAGTGAATAGCAGGAGACTAGAAAGGTGAAAGGGAAAGAGTGTAATTTAGATATGATAGCCTACAGATCCCTGAATGTGACAGAGCAGGTTAATGCAGGAGTTAAGAGGGAATATGGGATGCATGCCTGGCATAGATTGTGAGAGGAGGGAGGTGATGTTGGAGTTGGACAGGACGTTGGTGAGTCCACAGCTGGAGGACTGTGAGCAGTTTTAGTTTGCACACTGAGAAACATGAGTTGTACTTGGGGAAGTCTTCAGACGCATATGCCCCAGAATGTTAGCGCTGGATGGGGCATTGCAGCAACAGAGAGAGGCTGGATAGGTTTTGTGTGGCGCAGAAAAATTTGGAGATGCATAAGATTCTGAAGGGGGGGTAGACAGGTGTTTGGAATCAACTGTTCCCCTCAGTCAAAGGCTCAATAACGAGGAGATAAAAGTTTAAACCGAAATGCAGGAGGTTTGGAGGGGATTTGAGGGCAGGTTAACACACTGTCGGAGGTTGGTGGGTGTCTGGAATGCACTCGTGGGAAGCGATTTGAGGTAGTAAAGTGCATAACCTTGGATGAGCATTTGAGGTGTCACAACTTTCCAGGCTATGTGTCTGGTATGTGACAGGGTGACTGATGTAGGCCGTAGTGCATGCTTGGTGGGATGGCCTCAATTAGCTGAAGGGCCCTCTCCTCCCTTCAGTGCTGTAAGATTCTGTGGGCAGGCACATAGTCATCAGCAATTGTCCACGAACCAATTACCTACTTGCTGCTGCGGCGGCACAGTGGCTCAGTGGTTCGCAGTGCTGCGTCACTGAGTCCCGAGTTTGATTCCGCCCTCAGGTGACTGTCTGTGTGAAGTTTGCAAATTCTCCCCGTGTCTGCGTGGGTTTCCTCTGGGTGCTCCGATTTCCTCCCACAGTCTGAAGACGTGCAGGTCAGGTGGATTGGCCGTGCGAAATTGCCCATAGTGTTAGGTGCCCATACAGTCAGAGGGAACTGGATCTGGATTGGTTTCTCTTTGGAGGGTCGGTGTGGACCAAAGGCCCTGTTTCCACACTGTAGGGAATCTAATCTAATCATAACCAGGGTACAAGTGCATTATCTACCATTACAACGAATCATTGTATCCTGTAAGAATTTACAAAGCAAGAGCACGAATTTAACTCTTCCAAGACCGCTCCCCCATTCAATATAGTCTTAGCAAATCTCAGGTTGTTCTCAAATGTACGACATGTAAGTTTTCAGGGCATCTGAATTTGCCAATGTCGAGGAATCCTGCAATGAGTAAATCACTCCACCACCAATACAGCATAGGGGAACCATGTACAAGAGACAATGCTGGAATGGACCACCCTTAAACAGCATTATCTTAATCATGGTAATGACCATCCTGGGAGACATCACATTCAAATATGCATCCTGCTGTGTTTTCAAACCTCTGACAGAATCTGCCTTCACCATCCTCCCAGGCAGTGCATTCCAAATCATAACATCCCTCTGATTAAAGACGTTTTGCCTCATCTCTTTCTGAGCTTTCTTGCTGACCATGTTGAAGTTGTGACCCCAAGTTACTGACAAATCAACTAGTGGAAACAAACAATCCTTGTTTGGATATTTTGAAAGGTCATCTCGAACCCTTCCTTGCTCCAAGGTGAACAACACTTCATTGTATCTGAATTCCAATGTACTCTCTCTGGGGCACGAATGTCCTTGCTTAAACAAGGCGCTCAGAACTGAAGCAAACATAGTCAGTCCAATGATTGAGAGTAGTGAAGCAACACTGCCTTGTTTTGATATTTTAAGCGTATATTTATCGACCTCAGGATCATAGCTGTCTTCTTCACAACCGTTTCAACTTGCCTGGCCACCATCAGAGAACCATGCACACTCACACTGAAGTCCCTCGCCTGCTCTACTCCCGTCGAAGTTGGACTATCAAACCTGTATTGTGCCTCCGTGTTACTTCTAACAAAATGCTTCACCTCACGTTTCTTGGCAAAAAGAAATCTGCCCAGTATCTGACGATTTGGACCCTTTTGCAATGTTCCTGTGAAGTCAGTCGGCATCATCCTCACAGTTCACTATCTTCCCCATCGAGCATCATCTACAAATTAATTCATTTTGCCGTCAACAGGCAGCTCCAAATCAGAAAAAGCAACAGTCCAAGCACCAGTCCGTACAGAAAGTTGCCTTCATCTCATCCCCAAAGTAAGAAATGCCATTCTATACCGAACATCTAATCTATGTTGCCAAGGAACACTCAATCCCAAACATATCTCATTTTCTAACCAAGCTCTCATGGGGCACTGCATCACATATTTTCTGAACGTCTGAATAGACAATATCCACAGTACAACCCTCACTTACTGATAGTCTGATATCGACAAAGCACTCAATCAAATTTGTCAGACAGGAGCCGCTGTTGACAGTGCCATTTTTAGCCGTCTAGTATTAACTTCTTTATTTCTAAGTGTATATTCATCTTGTCCTGTACGATGATCTCCACCAAGGAAGGCCTCCACTCTTGACAACAACCTAACAGGTCTGTACTGCATTGACATTCAAGAACGTAGTCACATTTGGAATCCCCCATTGCACCAGGACTGTTCATGCATTCAGAGAGGCCTGAGAATTTCTGTCAAGAACTTTGCAACTTGCTCCCTCTGCTCTCTTAGTAACCTAGGACCAATCCTATCGGGGTATGGTGACGTCTTTACCTGGAGTGCTGCCTGCTTTTTTATCATCACTACTTTATCGATCACTGTTCTACTCAAATGTTCAACTTCAATGCATAAAAGAAAAATGAAAAATATTCATTCAGTATTTCTGCCATATCGTTAGGTTCAGTGCTCGTTTCGAATGTGTCTTGCATTAATCCCCACTTATTGATAAAGATTAAACTCTTACTATTTAATTAAAACTGAAGGGTATTAGATCATCATTTCCTGAACCATTAATCCCAATATCATTCAGAAAACGGGTGGAGAATGACAATAAGAGTGAAGTCAGGGATGTACCTAGTTTAGGATTGGCAGTAACAGTGAGGTGAGTGGTATTCCTGAAGAAACAGTGATAACAAGAGTGAGGTCAGTGTCGCAGAGCGACACTTCGAGTGATGTCCGTCCCATATTTGAAGAAAGTCTGAGCCGAAAAGTAAGGTCAGTGATGTATTTGGATGGATAGCGACAATAACAGTGAGGTCAATGATGCACACATTTCTGGAAGCCATCTTAATCAATGATTCCACTTCTCCCAGGAAAGGCTGGATGTTTTCCTCACTTCATCCTTCATGTAGCTCCAGATCCTGGGCAATTGAGATCATTGCTGATCTCAGCTAACCATGCACATGTTCACTGTGTGAGAAGAATGGCATTTCAATCAGTGAGTGAAGATGTTTGTTGAAAGAGGGCAGCTCCAACATTCGAGTACAGAAAGACAGCTTTGAGAGATATTTTCACACTTGGAATAAACAGTCAAAATGCCGCATTGATTGAAATAATTTGTCACCTCAGGAAGGGGATCATGGTGTTTGAGTGGACAGTGTTATTGCTGGGAGATTCCAGATTCTGTTTTTGTTATTTCATTGCGATGTTCTCAGCAGCATCATGGTTCATAACTGGGATTAAACTCATTGTTGCAATTACTTTGTTCATTGCCCGAAATTAAAAAAAACAATAACAAAGCTTAATGCTGTTACCTCAATGTCCCCAAGGAGCTTCCACACAGTATAAGGCAGCATCTCTGGGACTACATCAGCTCAGAGATTCAAAAAACGAGCTTGTCAGCTGCCTAAAGGGACACATCACATCGCGCAGAAAGATGCTTACACCGATTGATCACGTGGAGAGAGTGTTCTGCACCATCCTTGCTCTCATTGGCATCCCTGGTATGGCATTATGACAATTGAACTTGTTTAATCTGCTGTTGATATGCTCTCTCGTTTTATCTTTTCAAGAGTAACGTTTCCAGCTCACTGACTGGTCAGCGTTGTCAAGATATGGGACAAATCATAGCAGGTAACTGAGCAGCATTCTCGGACCAATTCTCCACTGTCAGATACTCCCAACGTCACTGCTGCTGCAACTTTTTCTGATCCTATGTTCTGTCATCTGTCCCGGTTCCATACGGTTTGAAGGTATGAAGTGAAATCTGGAAAGTAAGTTCTGAACGAAGGTTACTGGACCCTAAACGTTACCTCTCCTTGGAAAGCTCAGCAGGCCTTCCAAAACATGTATAGTGAAGTCAAAGTTAACTTTTCTGGTCTCGCGACCCTTCCTCAGAATGGATCAGAAATGTTAACTGTAATTTCTCTTCACAGATCCTGCCAGACCTGCTGAGCTTTGCAGCAGCTCCCGATTTTCTGGTGCCTATTCTTCAATTCCTTTGGATAATTAAAGAAACTCTTTCACACATTTAAAATTCACAAATGACCCAGCATCCATACCATTTTGGAAGCGAGTTCTCACCCTTTACAACATGTGAGGTTCTTTCAGTTTTATGAAAAATATGTGTCTCGTATTAAGTTTGAAAGCTTCATCTAACTACGGTGAGTGAGAATGAGTTAAATATGTGTCTAAATTTCATAATCTCTGGAGTAACTGGGCTGGGGCCTATCTGAGATGAGTATAAAAAATTTAAAATTCAGAATCAGTCAATCCCAAACAATTCCACTCACAGGGTGTGCTGGTTTTAGGAGTCAACTTCTTTGTTGATTCCCTCGAAACTCACAGCGTCTTTTTTATTTATGTTCACAGTTAACTTGCTGGCGATCATTATCCTTTCCCAGGGGAAATGTGGTGTTACCCCTTGCACGACTCGCTACCTGGTGGTTATGGCCGCTGCCGATCTGATGGTAATTTTCACTGGTATTATACTGACGAGTTCTCGCTTTAATTATTACCCTCGTTCTTTCCTGGACATCACTCCTGTGTGTATTGTTACTGAGGTCCTGGCCCGTGCTGCCACTGACTGCTCTGTCTGGTTCACCGTTACTTTCTCCTTTGACCGATTTGTGACCATTTGCTATCAGAAGCTGAAAACAAAATATTGCACTAAGAAAACTGCGACTATAGTTCTAGGAACAACTTGCATCCTGTTGTGTTTCAAAAACATCCGCTTCTATTTTGAATATGAACCTTTGATGATAATAAACAATGTGCCATTTTACTGTGATACAAAATCAAGCTACTATACTGAGACTTGGTGGGTGGCATTAGATTGGTTTGACATTGTTTTAACGCCTTTACTGCCGTTCGCTTTAATTCTGTTGCTCAATGCCCTGACAGTCAGACACATTTTGGTGACAAGTAGAGTCCGGAAGAGACTGAAGGGTGAGAGCAAAGGAGAGAATTGTAGAGACCCAGAGATGGAGAGCAGAAGGAAGTCTGTGATTCTGCTCTTCACCATCTCTGGAAGCTTCATCCTCCTGTGGTTAATCGCTGTTGCAGACTTCGTATATGGTGTCACTCAAGGAATCGATCCTGACACTTACACGCCTTTTATGAATCATCTCAGTATTATCGGTTACATGCTGCAGAACCTAAGCTGTTGCACAAACACATTCATTTATGCAGCAACATTGTCCAGGTTTAGAGCGAAGATCAGCAATTCAGTGAAATACCTGGTTACAAAAATTCCTTGCATTATGAATAAATAAAACTCCTCAGTGAAACCATAAGGAAGTTTCTATCATTTACAGACCATGGAATGACATTTTAATGTTCCCTCTTGAGATGCGGACATCGCTAGTGGTCTATGCATTTATTGCCTCATTCCTAGTTGCCCCCACCTTGAGAAGGTGGGCAGGAGCTGTCATTTTGTACTGCTGTAGGTCATGTGCTGTAGGTTAGACTGATAATGTCCCTAAGGGAGGGCATTCCAGGATTCTGACCCAGGAAGGAATGGCCATAGATTTCCAAGTCAGAATGGTGAGGGGCTTGGAGCGGAACTTGCAGCTGTTGTGGACCCCATGGATGTGAGCGCCTTGTCCTTCTCGATGGAAGTGGCTGTGTGTTTGGAAGGTGCTGCTTGAGGATCTTTGCTGAGCTCCTGCAGTGTATCTTGTAACTGGTATACACTGCTGCTACTGAGCGTCGCTGGGGTAGACGGTATTTGTTTTTGACTGTGGTGCAAATCAAGCGGTAGCTGCATTATCTCTAGATGATCTCTGGATGGTGTCGAAATTCTTGAGTGTTGTTGGAGCTGCCCCCATCCGAGGCAAATGGTGTGTATTCCATCACAGTCCTGGCAGAGACTCCTGTATCCAGTGCAGGAAGAGAGTTGAGCTGGGAATATACGGGTTCACTATCGTGGAACAAACCAAAGGAATTTGCCAAGGAAATGGAATTTCCTACTGACTAACACCTATCATGTGAGTTTCCATCAAATTAATTCCTGAGGAGGGTTCTCATTAAATTAAATAGGATAGCTCATCAGAAAATGTTTCACTATTATCTGCGTGGTCTCACTGCTCAAGGAAAAATCAGCAGCCTCAAATTTGATAACTCAAACACCGAACTGAGAAATTTCGTTGTGAAAAATTGTGACATGTGATGACAGGACATTATCAGAACCCACCCACCATCACATGGCAATAAATGGCTGAGCTCTGTACTTTTCAGATCAAGCTTCCCAATTCCCGTGGGCTACTACTCCAATGCAGTCTAACCAGAAACTCCCTGTTTATGGTTCCAGAACGAAAATCATACAATCAACACTCAGTGTGCTGAAAGTGACACAATGGCACCCCCTGCTAGCCTCCTTGCGCCACCACAATTGATTGAGGGTGAACACCCTCAGGGATTTGGTCAGAGTGAGGGGGAGCATATCAACTCACATCAACATCCAAACTGACAGCAAATACATATTTACACACACACATACACACACTTGCGCACACACACACATACACAGTCAAATCAATAATTACACACAAGCCTCGTGTGGAGAGGATCACAATTGTACTGACATCCCTCAGCGCGGAAAACACTCAGTGGACAAGTAATGTGGAGGAGCCATTGTTGGGTTGTGATGTCAAAGTTAAAAAGCACACAACTCCAGGTTATACTCCAACAGACCTATTCAGAAGGACTACCTTAATGTCCACAACCACTTGATGAAGGAGCAACGCTCTGAAATTTAGACCTTCCAAATGTTGAACTATAACTTGGCTTTGTGTGATTTTTAACTCAATGGTCAAATATTGTACTTTCTCTGCAACGTGGAAATGATTTAATGATATGTCTTTGAGGAGTGTTGCTGACATTACTCATTAAATAGAGTGTTTCAGCTAAAATTGTATCCAGGTAGCTCTGACTGAAACTCTTCATGAAGAGACAGAGTGAATTTTATTGCACGTTTATAACGTCTTCCGATATACTATCACAAATTCAAAGTGAGAGATTTCAAAACTCGGGGAAGGTGGGAGGTGAATGAGACCAACATTGGGCATGTACTTCTCCTTCTCCTTCAGAGACAACATTGTAAGGAATCGAATACGATTGCTTCGTGGCACTGAAGACACTTTTTGAAGAAAGAAACAAACGTGTAATGTGAGAGATTCATCGACATTGATGCTTTCTTCAAAAAAATGAACTGCTGCTCGTTTAGTGGTGTGTAGAGTCCAGCACATCGTATCACTTTAAAGACAAACGGAATACAGAGAGAGGGCGAGAGAGAAAGTGGAAGAGATAGTGACCGAGAGAGAGCAGGAAATATAGACTGAGATTTTAATACATCACATTTTCACTCATTCATTCCAACTTCCGTGAGGAAAAAGGGATTCCCATCTCAGGCAGAGATTGACACACAGGCTACATGCATATACACATACAAACACAAACAAACACACACAGGTACAGACAGTCACTGAACTCCCACTGCTGTGGACTGTAAATGGTAACACCTTCGTGCTGAAATTTGACAGTAACCAGTGAGAAAATGCCGCTGACTTTGGAAGTGTAAATCTTACTGTCTTAATTTGAGTTGAAAACATCCTCCAACTGTTAGGACACTGGGTAAACTCTTCTGCTTAATTTTAAATCAGCAACACAGAAAAGATTTATCCTGTGCAATAATCTCTGAAAATGCAATAGGCCAAGAACTAGTTAAAGTAAAATTTAACATATTGCTTCTTAAAGTATGGCAGACAATAATTAACTAACGACGATTTACAAGACTGTACTCGCACCTGTCCTTTACCTTCAATTCTACAATTCTAGTCTGATGAGAGTCTCGATCACAATTTACAAAACAAAACTTCTTCTCTCAAAACCAAGCAACTTTTGTTTTCTCTGAATTGGGGATTTATTTTCTTCTTCTTCTTACGGATTTCTGCTTCACAGGTTATTGAACGATAAGGCACTTTTTTTAAGCGTTATTTTTCAGGCAGTCTTTTTACATGCTGGAGGTTTGGCAGTTCTTCTCCCAACTGTTCAATTTTACCCGATCTTATACCACCAAAACATTAGATTCCGTCGATGGCTTTTAAGCTTGTCAATATAATGAATTCAATCTGGACTGGAGTTTGATATTTTTCGGGGTACGATTTAAACTGATTAGCATAATTTGAATCTGTTTTGTTCTTTTCCAGGCAACCAGCAAATTTAGCTTTCGAACAAGTGTTACATTGCTACCTTATTGATAACGCATGGTGCTGTCATTACACCTCACATCCTCACAACACATCAGTATTGCATACACATAGAATCATAGAGACGTAGAGCACAGAATCAGATCCTTCTGTGCAACTTATCCATGCCAACCAGACATCCGAAATTAATCGAGTCCCATGTGCCAGCACTTTGCCTGTATTCCTCTGAACCCGTTGTATTCATACTCCCATCTAAATACCTTTTAAATGCTGAAAATGTACCAGCCTCCATAACTTCCTCTGGCAGCTAATTACATACATGCGCTACCGTCTGCGTGAAAACATTTCCCCTGCAGACCCATTTAAGTCTTGCTCCTCTTACCATAAACCTACGCTCCTCGACTCTCAAACTCACTCTTTCATGGAAAAGACATTGTCTATTCACCTTATCCACCTCAAACAATATTTTATAAACCTCTTAAGGTAACCCCTCAGCCTCTAGCAGTCCAGAGAAAACAACCCCAGCCACGTCAGCCTCCCCCAGAAACACAATTTATCGTCGGTAATGACGTTGCTGGGATACAGAAGGGATTGATGCCTACTGTAAATGAAATGCAGTGGAACATCAAACAGCTAATGCATTACAGGGAATAATCTGAATGAGTCATATAGTTCTGCGCATCAGTGACACCTTGATTCGTGAATCTTTCAAATGTGGTGAAGATTTTCTGAAACACAATATGTTTATCATTTCCTTTGTGTAGCAAAAACAGAAATTGGTATGCACTGGAAACACGCACTGGAGGGTGTCCAGCGGCGATTCACAGCGATGATCCTTGAAATGGTAGGCCGAACATACGATGAATGGCTGAGGAGCGTGGGATTGAATTCATGAGAGTTTAAAAGGTTGAGGGGAGCTCTAATAGAAACTTCCAAGATAATGCATACCTTAGAAAGGGTGGATGCTGGGAAGTTGTTTCTGCGAGGCGGGAATCTAGAAGCCGTGGGCACACCCTAAGAATTAGAGGGGGTCAATTTAGAACTGAAATGAGGAGATATGGGCCGAATGGTCTTACTCCCACTCCTATATCTTATGGCCTTTTGATCGAAATCCCTTCTGTGTTTAGTATTAGTGACAGTTCACGGTTTCCCATCAACATTCCCTGAATAGGAATAGGACACCAGCAACCTGATCAATGAGGACTTCAAACTATGTAGATTGATGGAAATTTGTCTTTCTGTAATCTATACAAAGCTCGCGTGATCCATCTACTTTCGGCTATCTCTGGAGATTATGCCGAACTCTTCTGTCTTTGATTTCGTCATGCACTGAAGGTATTGATGAGAGGATGATTAGCTCAGTGGCCCGTTTTGACAGCTGACTAACACCAGCAGCGGGGCTTCGATTCCCACACCAGCTGAGATTACCATAAAAGTCAATCTCACTGGATGTGTGCATGAATAGGAAGGTTTGAGAGAGATATGGGCGAAATGCTGGCAAATGGGACGAGATTAATTTGAGATGTCTGGTCGGCATTGACAGGTTGGCCCGAAAGGGTTTCGTTCTGTGCCGTGTGACTCTCCCCTCACCTGATGCATTGTGACTCTGGTTAACCAAACACCAATTGTATTTCTGTGAGACAGCAGCCGATGATCAGGGAAAGATGTGGAGATTAAATCTCTGTTGACAAAACTGATAAAAATGCTGTATAGTCCTCTGCACATCAAGTTTATCTAATGCAGATTATTTTGTTCAATTATATATTTAATTATCCAGTCAATTGCTGCACCTTTCTGGGGAAGCATATCGGAAACAAGATCCATTATTCACGGAGTCATCCAAAAAGGTAATGATTCAAGAAAAGCCGAATATTCCACTGCTTAACTGCAACTAGGAGGGAGATTGTTCGAAAGCACAGAGCAGGTTCCTGTCCTGAATACAAACCAGTGTTGAATAGAAAGCTAGACTCAAGATCATGAATATGGAATGCAATCAAATAAAATAAAAACATCCTTATAAATCTCTGCTGTAGATAAATACAGGGGAAAAGGGTATTGTGGATGGAGGGAAAGACAGGGAAGGCAGTATATATTTGCTTCACAGCATAGTCTGAAGGGATATTTCTTTTGAATGGTCAGGATCTGCTGGTCCTTAATCTTCCTCCTTCCCAAGAGTATGTGACTTGCTTGTGGGAGGCACAGGGAGACTGGTACACAGATACAAAGTCTCTGATGTGCTGAGGGAAGGTAGTAACTGCTGTTCTGAAAGAAGCTCGTTCTTTTCAAGTTCGAGTTTCCTTTTTACTGCAGAGCACAGAGGGAGCTCCTTGAACATAAAGGAGCCAAATGGCTCCCTCCTGAACTATTCACACCCACGGTCTATTCAGCAACATGGGAACCAATCACACAAGAGGTAGAAGGAGAAGTAGATCATTCAGTCCCTCGATTCAGCTACACCCATTACTATGGTCATGGCTGATCTCGTCTTGGTCTCAAATCCACTTTCCTGTCCGTTCTCCACAACATCATCAACACGTCATTCCTTTAAAATATCTGCGTACATTCTCCAACTTTCTCAATGTCCCCACATGCTCTATACCCTGAGCTCGTGAATTCCATAGGTAGTATTGGTGGGTCTACATTTCAGGAAGACCTTTCACAGGGGTGCCACATGGCAGACTGATAAAGCAGGTAAAACCTGACGGGATCCAGAGTTACGTGGAACGATGAACCCAGAATAATCTTGAGGACTGAAGTGAGTTTGGAAGCACAAGGCTGTGTGTGTGTGACAGGACCCCGGTGTGAAGTGATGTTCCACAACAATCAATGCGGAACCCTTAGTGTTGGTGATGTTCATAAACGATGAGCTGGGAATGTGGGGCGGTGATCAGTATGTTTGGGATGACACAAAGTTTATCCGGTGTGTGGACAGTGAGGAGAAAGTTATTCCGTTACAGGTGGAAAGGCACGGATTGTTAAAATGGGTAGATCAGTGACAGTTGGAGATGAACACTGAGAAATGGAAGGGATGCAGTTTGGGAAAAGGAATGATACAAGTGATTACTCAGTGAATAGCAGGAGACGAGGAAGGTGAGAGCAACAGATGGATCTTGATGTATTATAGCCGACAGTTCTCTGAAGGTAAAAGGACAGGGTAATGCAGGATTTAAGAAGGAATATGGGACAAAAGCCTGGAATAGATTGCGAGTGGAGGAAGGAGATGTTGGAGCTGGACAAGACTTTGGTGAGTCCACAACTGGAGGACTGTGTTTAGTTCTTGTCCACACACTTTGGGAAGGATGAGGTTGTACTGGGGGTAGCGTTCACACGGAGATGCCCCAGAATGTTGCTCTGCGATGGGACATTTCAACAACAGAGAGATGCTGGATCCGTTTTGTTCGGGGGAGAAAAAGTTGGAGGCGTGTAAGATTCTAAGAGGAATTGACAGGTGTTAGGAATCAGGTTTTCCCCTCAGTCAAAGTGTCAGCAACAAATATATATGAGTCTAAACTGAAATGCAGGAGGTTTGGAGCTGATTTGAGGACGGGTTTTCGCACTGTCGGAGTTTGGTGGGTGCCTGGAATGCACTCGTGGGAGGGGCGTTGAGGCAGTAAACGTCACAACCTTAAAGATATACTTGGATGAGCACTTGGGGTGTCACAACATTCCAGCCTATCGGTCTGGTGAGGGACAGTGCGACTGGTATAGGCTGTAGGGTATGCTTGTTGGGATAGGTATAATGGGTTGAAGGGCCCCTTCGTTATTGCACGGTCCTGTGGGCAGGCACAATGTCATCAACAATTGGCGGCGAACCAATCAGCTAATGGCTACCAACGTAACCTCGGCACAAATGCATTCATCTCCCATCACAAAGAACCACTTAGTTCTGTAAGAATTGACAAAACGGGGGCATGAAGTCAGTTCTTCTGAGATCACTCCTCCATTCAGTACAATCTCAGCAAATCTTAGCTTGAACTCAAATCCACGCAATATAAATTTGGAGGGCCCCAGTTTCTGTCAATGTCGAGGAATCCTGCAATGAATAAATCACTCCTCCACCAATTTAGCTAACCAGAATGCGTACCATGTGTAAGAAATATCCCGGGAATGGACCATCCTTAAATACCATTACCTTAATGATCATCCAGGGAGACATCACCTTTAAATACGCATCCTCCTGTCTTTTAAAACCTCCGATAAAGTTTGTCTCCATCACTCTGAACTCTCTCCAGGGCATTAACATCCTTGTTTAAATAAAGAGCGCAGAACTGCAGCAAATGTGGTCTGTTCAATGATTTTGGCGAGGTGAAACAACACTACCTTGCTTTGCTACTCTATGCATCTATGTATAGACCTCAGGACCATAGACGACGTCTTAACAACTGTTTCAACTTGTCTGTGCACCGTCAGAGAATTATGCACGTACACTATGAGGTCGCTCGGCTGCTGTACACCCCTCAAAGTTGGACTATCGAGTCTAAATTGTCTCTCCTTGTTACTTCTAACAAATTGCTTCACCTCACATTTCTTGGCAATGAAATTTATCTGCCTGGTATCTGACGATTTAGCCAACTTCTCAATGTCACTGAGAAGTCGGTCAGCATCATCCTACAGGTCACTGTCTTCCAAGATTAGTATCCTCTGCAAATTTAATGGTTTTGCCATCAACACGCATCTACACATCATTCATGTACATTAAAAAAAGCAAGTGTCGCAACACTAGTCTCCAGGGAAAATCACTTTCAACTCATATCCAATGTAAGAAATGCAATTCCACACCTACCCTCCTTTTTCTGTCCTTTAGCCAACTTCTAATCCATGTTGCCAATGATCTATCAATCCCAAACATATCTAATATTCTAACCAACCTGTCATGAGATACTGTATCACATACTTCCTGAACGTCTGAATAGAAAACATCCACAGCACAACCCTCACTCACTTACTGCCTGATCTTGTCAATGAACACAGTCAAATTTGACAGACATCACCTGCCCGTGACAGTGTCCTTTCTGGCTGTCTAATATTAACTTCCTTTTTTTTTAGTGTACACTCACCTTTTCCATCAGGTTTCACACTATAAATGACAACCTAATAGGTTTGTTGTGTATTGGGATATTCTTTGACTTTTGAGAACGGCGTGTTATGAAAATGTGGTGTATATTCTACCTTTAAGAAAGTTAAAAACAACATAGAAACCTGACAAAACTAAATTTTCTGAAAAAGAAAATACAATGTAACATGTGCTCCAGCTACTGGGATAGCTGATTTCCTGGAAATGACTAAACAGATTCAAATTAGACCAATCAGTTTACATTTCCCCCCGAAAAATAACCAGTTCCAATCCAGTTAGAAGTTTGTATATTGACAATCTTAAAACCAATCACACAATCCAAAACTTTGGAGATATAAGACCGGTGAAAATTGAACAGTTGAGAGGAGAACTACGATGCCAATGACATCTGCACTCTGCCCAGAAAAAATAGTTCTCTGAAAATGTACCTTTGTCGATCAGTAACCTGTGAAATAGTATCCCAAGGAGAAGTGAAACAGACCAAACTACAGACGGGAACGAAAGCTGTCTGGTTTGGAGGAAATAACTTTTTTGTAAATCTTAATCAGGGATTTTTTATAGGATGTGCATTGTATCGGGGAATTAACTGAAAATGGTAGTTAGTTAATTATTCTCTGGTATACTTCAAGAAAGAAAATTGATAATTTTTACATTAAATCGTCCAGAAGCCCAGCCATTCTCCCCTACATCAAAGAAATCTCGGAAACGACTGCTAGACTACTCAGACCCCTTGGCATCACGGTAGTTTACCAACACACTAAAATAGCAGCTAACGAACTTGAAAGACCCTTATACAGACAACAAAACAAAATTAATGTATTTTCCAAAATACCGTACAAGAACTGTAACAAACACGATATTGAACAAACGGGCAGAAAACTAGCCACCAGGACATATGAAATCCTTATACAGACAACAAAACAAAATTAATGTATTTTCCAAAATACCGTACAAGAACTGTAACAACACGATATTGAACAAACGGGCAGAAAACTAGCCACCAGGACATATGAAATCAACTAGCCAAAAAATGACATGACACTGTCTGTCTAGTATCCTGACACACAGATAAGGAAGGCTACCACTTCGACTGCGACAACACATACATCCTAGGACAAGCCAAGCAGAGACATGTACGGGAATTCCTAGAAACATGGCGTTCCAACCGGAATTCTATCAATGAACACATTGATTGGACTCCATTTATGAACCCTGAGAGGAAACAAAAACAGGAAATGACATCTCGATTGGAAATGACATCGACACAGCAAATGACACCACCAACCCAAAGAAACCGCACATATAAATAAAAAGCAAGAATCATCAGCGGTTCTTCATCTAGAGGCTGACTGATGATGTTTCCTAGTATGGTGACGAAACTTCTGAAAATGAACCTTCCAGCTCAGCGCCCAAACCTACATCCAGATCCTCAACCTGAGCTCTAAGTCTTTTAAAATCTCTATCTTTCGCTTTCTCTCTGCATTTTTCGTGACTCTCTCTTTGTTTATCTTCGACTCGATTTTCCACAATTACAATTGAAGTTTTTTTAAACTCTACTGCACTTGATTGCTTCCCTGATATACCTAACGGTTTGAGTAACTCACTTGCAATTTCAGCTTTACTTTTGTCCTTGGTTACATCCAATTCCAAACTCTTTGCTAATTCGAAAAGACAGGCCTTTTTCTTGCCTTCTCGTCTTTTGAGCAAATTTAGGAATCATCTTCAACCCTCGAACCTCTTCGGCAAAATTAAGAGCCACTTTTCAAACTTTTAATTTAACCAACCAAAGTTAAGCAGATTGTTTCACTTACATTTCATTTGATGATCTAGGACACTTATCCACAAGTGTTTAAATTTGCTGGGATCTTGCGTAAACTAAATCTGTTCAAATCTGTCAATATCTCAGGCTGGAACAGTCTAAACCTATCCAAAGCCTGGACCCGTGTCCATAAGACCATAAGACCATAAGACATAGGAGCGTAAGTAAGGCCATTCGGCCCATCGAGTCCACTCCGCCATTCAATCATGGCTGATGTGCATTTCAAATCCACTTACCCGCATTCTCCCCGTAGCCCTGAATTCCTTGTGACATCAAGAATTTATCAATTTCTGCCTTGAAGACATTTAGCGTCCCAGCCTCCACTGCACTCTGTGGCAATGAATTCCATAGGCCCACCACTCTCTGGCTAAAGAAATGTCTTCGCATTTCTGTTCTGAATTTACCCACTCTAATTCTAAGGCTGTGTCCACGGGTCCTAGTCTCCTCGCCTAACGGAAACAATTTCCTAGCGTCCACCCTCTCCAAGCCATGTATTATCTTGTAAGTTTCTATTAGATCTCCCCTTAATCTTCTAAAGTCCAATGAATACAATCCCAGGATCCTCAGCCGTTCTTCATATGTTAGACCTACCATTCCATGGATCATCTGTCTGAATCTCCGCTGGGCACGCTCCAGTGCCAGTATGTCCTTCCTGAAGTGTGGGGACCAAAACTGTACACAGTACTCCAAATGGGGCCTAACCAGAGCTTTATAAAGTCTCAGTAGCACAACAGTGCTTTTATAATTGGCCTATAATTTTCCATCTTTTGCCTTGATCCTTTTTTGAACAAGAGGGTTACAACAGTGATCTTCCAATCATCCGGGACTTTCCCTGACTCTAGTGACTTTTGAAAGATCTCAACCAACGCCTTCGCTATTTCCTCAGCCACCTCCCTCAGAACTCTAGGATGTAACCCATCAGGGCCAGGAGATTTATCAATTTTAAGACTTTTTAGCTTTTCTAGCACTTTCTCTTTTGTAATGGCAACCATACTCAACTCAGCCCCCTGACTCCCTTTAATTGTTGGGATATTACTCATGTCTTCCACTGTGAAGACTGACCCAAAGTACTTATTAAGTTCTCTTGCTATTTCCTTATCGCCCATCACTAGGCTTCCAGCATCAGTTTGAAGTGGCCCAAAGCCTACGCTTGCCTGTCGCTTGTTTCTTATGTATTGAAAGAAACTTTTACTATCATTTCGAATATTACTGGCTATCCTACCTTCATATTTAATCCTCTCCTTCCTTATTTCTCTCTTTGTTATCCTCTGTTTGTTTTTGTAG
>NC_057755.1:5130027-5178342 GCF_004010195.1 Chiloscyllium plagiosum | reverse complement strand
ACCTGTACAGTGTCCTCAATTTTACCCACAAACTCCTGTCAGTTTTGCTCTACTGTCTTCCCCGCTAGGCTCTGCTTCCAGTCTATCTTCATCAGTTCCTCTCTCATGCCCTCATAATTACCTTTATTTAACTGTAACGCCATTACATCCGATTTTACCTTCTCTCTTTCAAACTGCAGACTGAACTCTACCATATTATGATCGCTGCTTCCTAAGTGTTCCCTTACTTTAAGATTTTTTATAAAGTCTGGTTCATTGTCCCCAAACTGTTACAAAATAATGTAAACCCTTCTGTTAATTAAACCACACACTCAGAAAAGCTCATGTCGCCTCGTATTCTGTTAAAGTATGAGTGACAGAGAACGAACCAAATTCCAGTATTTAAAGAAAAAATAATACTTTTATTCTTTAAATACAAAAGTGAATGTTATACAACAACTATTTACAACTCTAAGCCTCCTTTCTCTTAAAGAAGTGTTATCCACCTCCCACTCTATAACAAGTAGGTGATTCAACAACACTCCTATTAAAATTACAGCAAATTAATTTTCAAAACCAGACAGCAGCTGTTGTCCCTGGTGTCGAACTTCGTATGTTTGTAGATCTCCCTTAATCACCTTCGGTATTCTACTGCATAGATGTTTCCTATGAAAAAAACATCTTGTAGAGAGAGTGCAGGCTGTCTGTCCATGACAAAACGTTCTCTACCCAGGTTATTTGTCCAAAATTTGTCCAACTTTTTATACCCCAAACCATCGGATCATCTCATTGGTTCAATGTTGTCAAAACTGTCACATTCAAATTCGATTGGGTTTAGTAACTTGGGGCATAATTTAAACTAGTTGGTTAAATTCGAATTACTGTGAAAACAACTCAGTATCTAAGTTACATGTTCAAATTTTCCAGCACATTCTGTGACATCACAGGTGTTTGCCGGCTTTCACTCTCTCTTAAAGGAATAGTATATGCTTTCAACTCCGTAACACTCAGCTTATCATTTTAGGCAACCAAGTGCAGAAAATAACTTCAATCAACAATATTTTCACCACTGTGTGTGCAGTACTGTTAGTGGTGGAAAAGGCTTCAGTCCTTTTTCGAAAGGAATCGATCATCACAAAGTAGTATTTATAAAATTATACCTTAGATAATTCAATGAAATACAGCTGTATGCAGACAAAAGGACCATGTGGCAGGGGGTAATTCCGAAAGGGAAGTTAATGCTCTTAATAGAAAGTGAGGACTGCAGATGCTGGAGACAAGAGTTGAAAAGTGTGATGCTGGAAAAACACAGCAGGCCAGGCAGCATCCGAGAAGCAGGAGAATCGACGTATTGGGCATAAGCCCTTCTTCAGAAACTTCTCATTTAATGCCCTTACCCTTGTTATTTTTCATTCACATAACACCTATATCAAGCTGCATTTGAGCTGCTGTATTCAAATCCGAGTGCCATCAGTTTTTTTTTAAAGTAGCTGCGCCATTCCATCTTTGCCAAGATGCGTATAAGCATGCAAGTAATCAATAAGCACTGGCAATAAAAGGTCAAGAATACAAGCTTGATATATTGGGGTTCACCAGAGGTCACGTGTCGAGAAGTGCAAACACTCCATCAAATTCCAAAGTGCCTGTTCAGATTAAGTGGCAACCCCACTGTCAAGTGTGAATCGTACTTAGATCTGGCATTACCTTCGCTCCTAAAGGAGCTACTTGATTTGGAGCCTGATTTCTCTCAGTTGGAACAAATAACATGGCCGATGCAGCCAGCTCCTTAGTAGCCAAATCAGCACGGGCATATTGTAATTGTATCGGAGTGTCCCTCTTTGTGTGCGCAGTGCATTTAATAACAACCAATTGATGAGGAAGCAGAATGTCATCGAGGAGATATTTAACTCGAAAACTGTCTTCAATGGGAGTCCCTGCAAAAGTAAGGAAGCCTCGTTGCTAACAGAGGCAGCTAAAATTACGGGCAAAACCAAATGTGTATCTGCGATCAGTGTAAATGTTGGCAATTCCATCTGTGGCCCGAACACAAATTCTGGTGAGGACAAAAAGCTCAACTTTCTATACAGAGACAAGGGTCTGAAGACAGCAGACTCCTGACCAGCAGTATCTGTTACAATAACATGACATGACTGCAGGATACCGTCCAGGTTAACAACGGAACTATCATCAACATAAAATATAAGGTCAGCGTTCACAATTGTCAGGTCCATCAAATCTGGGCGAGGTGTAGTGAGGAAATGATTCCTGAGCAAATAGTGATGCAAAGGGTCGGTGAGGTCGTCAGGGGGCTGCTCAAGGGACGGAACATGATTTAAAGTGGAGCAATCATGAAAAGCGGGGGATGGGTTCTGTTACAGTGAGACCTCGTAGTGGCTCAGATGAGCTTGGCTCAGGTGCTTGGTCTGTTGAGAGTTTAGGAGGTCCACGACTGAGAGGGAGTTGCACACCTTTATGGGCTGGTGGAGGGTTAGATTAGAAGCCACCTACACTAATAATTGGAGACCAGTCGGGATTGGGTGCAGGGTGCAGGGTGCCGTAGGGAACAGGATCCAATTTGTTGCAATAATAGGCCAGCGAGCAACGAAGGTCACCACGATCTGAGTTAGGCACATTCATCCAGTACATTAACGGGTCTGTCGTACAGCTAGCGCTGGGGCGGTAGCCAAGCTATAATTGAGGGCAGAAAATGATTGCTTCATAGAGGTGGGTGTCGTGGGGGGGGGGGGATTGAGAGAGGAATGCGACATTTGCTGTATTGTATCATGTACCATTTGGAGGTCGGTGCCTGCAAATATTCACTAATCCCAAGAACACACTCAGGACGGGGTGGTTGCGAGGGCGTGTTTGAGGGACAACAGATGTTGGTAAGCCTCTATCTAGTCATGTCCACGCGCAAAGGGCAGAGTAAATCGCTTCTGGCCAGGTTAACACCTAAGTCCTGAGTGACAGTGAAGGGGATACATCAGTCACGGTCCTCAACCTGGACAGTGAGCAGCTGCTTTTGTAGGTAAACCAAACATTCACACATGAAACCAGAAACCTGACATGCTTATCAGAAAGTGGAAGTTTATACCTTTGAACAAAGACAAAGCCAGTCGAGAATGAGTCACGCCACTGTCAGTCAGAAAGGGAAGAGGGGCAACTTCACCATTAATTGCAGCTGTGGGATGGTCAGCGTGGTCTCGTGAGAGACCAGCAAGTTAGTTCTGGCTGTTCAAAAAGGTAGTGAAGGATGTCTGTTTACAATGAGAACCATGGTCCCATTTGTGAGGAAGCGGTCAAGCTCTGGTATAATGGCCCACTTGCCCATTGCGAAATCAAGCAGTAGAGGTAAGGGATATCGTGGTGTAGCGCAGGGGTCAGTAGGAAATTATCTGTATATGTGCCGGTCAGGCTGGTGTCTCCGTTTCATAGTGGGGCTCGGAGAACGGCAATGAGCAGGTCTTTGTATGAACTCAAAATTGGGTCACGACATAATGTCGTGTCCTGGTAAGCAGTCATGGCCATTGCTCAAATAGTATGATTCTGCACGTCGTATCTGGGATTCTGAATTATCTGACCATTCATACACAGGATGCTACCCGATTATGCAAAACCAGCGTTAGCATTACATTGAACTGAGGAGACTGTCTCCCTTCGGGAAAAGTTGCATCTCCAGAAGACAGGGCTTAACTGCCACTGAAACATTATAAAATGAAATACTGTTGTCCCTTGGGATGGGTCGACAGTTAAGGAGTTTGGAGATTATCACGGATTTACGGAGTGGACATTTCAATGATGTGAACATCAGCTTATGCTGATCATTCTCATTGTGGTGCGCAGCACAAAACATAACACGTGTCCCCGTTTGCTCCCAAATCAGCCTTCCACATTTCCCCCCATTCAGCCGGAAGAGAGGCATAAATAAGGGAATATTAGTCCTGAGTGGCAGCATTGTGCATGCTTGCAATGTGTCTTAACTATTTAATTAACACTTCTGGGTCATCCCTGCAGATTGGACAGTGTGTCATGATTAATCACAGCCACTGGGATTGAAGACCTGCCAGAACTCAACGGACTAATGCATTTGGTCGTGACGAGCAGCTCGAGGATTGTTCACAGCCCTAGGTGGAAAATTGACTGGGGATGGCGGCGGAGGTTAAGTGCGTCTCGTCTGAGAGTGAAGAGAAATATTATGGAAAGACTGATCAAGGAAGGCGCAGGGCTTTTGTGTCGCCGAGAGTTTCTACTGCGGGAAGCAAGAGGGTCCATGGGAGCTGAATAATGAGTAGGAGGTTGCAGTTGGGCCATGGGGATAACAGCGAGTCGAAGAGCCTCTTCCTCGCCCATATGAACGGAATCGGGTAATATCACCATTCCAGAGCAACTGGGAGGTTCCTCGTTCACTTGAATCTTCTGGGCTCGTCCTGCCTAACTGTTACTTGCAACTGCTTGTTTCAGGTCCTGATTTCTCAATCGTGCGCACTCAAAATTTAATGTTTCCCAATCCTTCATTTTACCATTTGTGCATTCGTCAGTTCCCTGTATATGAGAATTATCCCGCCAACTAATTAATCGCGTGTGCTCGAGGAGGCTAGTCAATTCCTTTGCCCAATTTCAAATTAGCGTTTTCCATTTGGAATCTGCATTTTGCATCCAGATTGCATTTTCAGCAGTTTTGCAATTTTCAACATTCCAACTGCCCCTAGTAGCCAATGTCTCTACCCAATTTATTGTTGAATGCTGCGGAAAGACAGTGAAAATTACGTCCCTGCTCAGGAAATTCAGAGCATATAAATTACAAGAGTGAATTACGCTTTGTCTTGTTTAAGGCTTGTCCCACACAATACTCTACAGCACTTCGTTACTCGTGATACCAAAAAGCAACCAGTGTCCCAGACCCAATCGGAAAAGTAACACTTCCTCTGATGTTAAATCAAAAAAAATCCTGTGCACACTTCCTGGTTAGCCAACAACTGGATGCTGTTCCATTGCACTTTAATCGCAGTCGACTGAAGAAAAAAAAACTTAGAATTTAGATTCGGAAACTGTCACCTGTTTGTGTCCTCTACAAGGGACGAGGGGTCGCAGCACCATGCCAAGAGAAAGAAGGAGACAAAGGCTAAAGCTTACTTTGTGGCGCTCGTCCGTCTCTCGCCTCTGGGTCGTGTGTGTATGGTTTCTTCAGTACCTCACAGAATTTCCTCAGAGTAATTGGTTTTTGCTCAGCAGTGCCAAATGTAGAAATGGATTAAAAATAGCCACAAGACTGTCAGAGCTAAACTCTACAACACTCAACAAAAGTTCAACAAACCTTATTCCGACTAAACAATCGGTCCTTATTAACAGGGAAACTGCATGTAGAGTGACTGAATTTGGAAAGAGAGAGTTGACCACAACTCTGAGTCTCTCAAAAGTTCGCACTTACAGAGAGAATAGCAGGAATATTTATACTTAAAACTGATCAATCGCTAGCAATACATATCACTAGAGGTTAGTCATCCATTAGACTGGTACTTTGAATTATGATCTGTGTTATTACTTCAGAGGTCTATCATATTGACCTCCCATAACCTGGTGCAACATACGTCATCTCATAATCTCATCCTTGTTGGTGTTGAAAAGATTTTGTGGAGTATCTTTATTTGGGTTGGTCATTATCCCAGAATTTATGTGGAGCCAGCTTGACCAAGTTCTGCAGAGGTCTACGAAGAATTCAGTATTTACGTGGGTTAAGCCTACGCTAAGTCCTGCTGAAGTTAGAAATGCATTGACCTTTGTTATAGTCTTAATTTGTGTTGTGTCAGGCACGTCTGGGGTCGTATAAAGGGTAGTCAAAGAGTATGTTTCAATCAGGAGTTGGCCAATTTTCCCATCATGCAGGTATCTGGTTCACAATATTTCACAGGTCCACTGAGCCATCGGCATCATTCTCCATAAGGACCATGTGACACAGGAGCGTCAGTAGTCTATAAGGCCCATGAAGCCTGCAGCATCATTTAACAAAAGACCATAAAACCATAGGCCTAGAAATTAGGTCATTCGGCTCAACTAGTCTACTCTGCTATTCAATCATGGCAGAGGAGTTTATGAACACCATTTTCCCTTTGTCTCCCATAACCTTTGATCCCCTTGATACTCAAAAGCCTATCAATCTCCGTCTTGCATACACTCAATGACCTGGCTTCCACAGCCTTCGGTGGCAATTCATTCCATACATTCACCACTCTCTGACTGATGCAGTTGCTTCTTATCTCTGTTCAAAAAGGTCTTCCCTTTACTCTAAGACTATGGTCATGGGTCATAGTCTCTCCTACCAAAGGAAACATGCTCGCACATCTACTCTGTCCAGGCCATTCGGTATTCTGTGAGTTTCAATTAGATCTTCCATCATCCTTCTAAACTCTATCGAGTACGAACTCAGAGTCATAGAACATAGAACATACAAAAATACAGCGCAGAACAGTCACTTCAGCCCACGATGTTGTGCCGAGGATTAATCCTAATGTAAAATAAAATAACTTCACCTACACATCCCTCAATTTACTGCTGTGCATGTGCATGTCCAGCAGTCGCTTAAATGGCTCTAATGACTCTGATTCTACCAACACCTCTGGCAACGCATTCCATGCATTTACAACTGTCTGCACAAATAACCTACCTCTGACGTCTCCTCTATACCTTTCTTCTAATATCCTAAAGCTATGACCCCTCGTGCCAGTAAGTCCTGCCCTGGAGAAAAGTCTCTGGCTATTGAATATCCATGCTTCGCATTATCATGTGTACCTCTATCAGGTCACCTCTCTTCCTCCTTCTCTCCAGAGAGAAATGTCCGAGCTTACTCAACTACTCTTCATAATACAAGCCCTCCAGTCCAGGCAGCATGCTGGTAAGCCTTCTTTTGTACCCGCTCCAAAGACTCTGTATATTTCATATAGTAGGGCGACAAGAACTGTACACAATATTCCAAGTGTAGTGTCACCAGGGACTTGTAGAACTGTAGAAAAACCTCGCAGATCTTAAACTCGATGCCCCTATTAATGCAAGCCAAAACATCATATGCTTTCTTAAAACCCAATTCACTTGGATGGCAACTTTGAGGAATTTATGTATTTGAACACCAAGATCCCTCTATTTCTCCCTTCTGCCAAGAATCCTGTCTTTAACCCGATATTAAACATTCGAGATCGAACTTGCAAACTTCGCATTAATCCAGGTTGAACTCCATTTGCAATTTCTCAGCCTAGCTCTGCAGCCTATCTATGTCACACTACAGACAGCAATTGCCCTCGATACTATCAACAGCACCTCCAACCTTTGGGTCATCTGCAAATTTACGAACCCACTTCTCAACCTCCTCATCCAAGTTATTTATGAAAAACACTACAAAGGGCAGAGGCCCAAGAACAGAACCCTGTGGGATACCACTCAAAACTGACGTCCAGGTAGAATACTTTCCATCTACAACCATTTCTGCCTTCTGTCGGCCAATCAGTTCTGAATCCAGAAAACAAAATGTCCCTGTATCCCATACCTCCTGACTTTATGAATGAACCTACCATGGGGAACCTTATCAAATGCCTTTCTGAAGTCCAGATACACCACATCCACCTCTCGACCTTCACTGACCTGTCTAGTCACCAACTCAAAGAATTCAATAACGTTACTCAGGCATGACCTGCCCCTCACAAAGCCATGCTGACTACCTTTCATCATGCTATGTTTCTCCAAATTATCATAAATCCGATCCCTCAGAATTCTTTCCAAAACTGTGCTGACCAAGATGTAAGTCTGACTGGTGTGTAATTGCCAGGGATTTCCCCATTTGTTTTCATAAAAAGAGGAAGAACATTTGTTTCCTTCCAATCTTCCGATATGACTCCCGTGGAAATTGAGGAAACAAAGAACTTCGCCAGCAGCTTAGCAACCTTCTTTCTCACTTCCCAGAATAGCCTAGTAATATCCCTGATCAACCCTACCTTCTCCCTGAACATTCTCTTATTCCTCACGTATGAGTAAAATGCCTTTGTGTTCTCCCTAATCCTTCCTGCCAAGCCTTTTTCTTCCCCACTCCTGGTTCTCCTCAGTCCATGTCTGAGCGCCTTTTGAACAAGTCTGTAATTGTCTAAATCTGTGCTAATTCCTTCTTTCTTCTACCTTACGTAAGCTGCCTTCTTCCTTTTGACGATATACTCCTCTGTTCTCGTCATCCAAGGCTCCTTAACCTTATCCTTTCTTACCTGTCTCAGAGGGACAAATTCGTGCATCACTCGCAACGACGACTCCTTGGACAGTCACCACATGTCTGCTGTGCCTTTCCTGTGGAGCAATTCCTCCCACCCTGTATTTCCCAATTCCTGTCTGATAGCGTCATAGTTTCATTTTCCCCAATTAAATATCTTACCTTGTTAACTGCTCCTTGCCCTCTCCAAGGTTGTTAAGTGTGAGGCTGTTGTGGTCACTGTCACCAAAGTGTTCTCTCACCGCAAGATCCGACACCTGCTCGGTCTTTGCCGAGCACCAAATTCAAAATATCCTCTCCCCCGTCGGCCTGTCTACTTACTGAGTAAGGAAACCCTCCTGAAAACAACGGACAAAAACGGCTCCATTCAAACCATCTGCACTAAGGAGGTTCCAGTCGATATTGGGTATGTTGAAGTCACCCATAATAACAACCCTTCTCCGTCTACATTTTTCCAAAATCTGCACGCCTACGAGTTCTTCGCTCTCTCTACTGCTATTAGGGGGACTGTAGAAAAACCCCCAATGCTGTTCCCTTGCTGTTCCCTTGCTGTTCCTAACTTCCACCCATACTGATTCAGTAGACAAACTTTCCTCACAAACCTTCGTTTCTGTAGCTGTGATGCACTCTCTGATTAGCAATGCTACACCTCCTCCTCATTTTCCACCCTCCCTGTTATTTATAAATGTTCTAAACCCCGGAACATCAAGCAACCATTCCTGCCCCTGTGAAACCCACGTCTCCATCATGGTAATAGCCTCTTAGCCCCAGGTAGTCCTCAAACGTTCCTCATATGTGAAGATTTTCATTCCTGGAACCATTCTCATGAACCTCCTATGAACACGCTCCAGGTCCGGTACATTCTTCATGTGAAATGGGGCCCAAACCTGCGCAGAATACTCCAAATGCGGTCTGACCAGTGCCTTATAAAGCATCACTGCTTTTATATTCTAGGACTCTAAAATAAATGCGAATCCTGCATTTGCCTTCCAAACTACTGACTCAACCTCCACGTTTGCCTTGAGAGAATCCTGGGCAAGATCTCGCAAGTCTCTTTGCAATTCAGACTTCTGATTTTTCTCACTATTTAGAAAATAGTCCGTGCCTCTATTCTTCCTACCAAACTGAATGACTTCAAACTATCCCACACTATAAACCATCTGCCACTAATTTGACCAATCTCTGAACCTGTCCAAATCTGCCTGCAGGCTCCCCACCTCCGCAATTCTACTTGTCACTCTACCTATATTTATGTCGTCTGCAATCTTAGCCAGAATGCCCTCAGTCCTACAATTAGATCATCAGTGTATAGAATGAAACGTGGTGATCGCAACAGTGAACCTTGTGGACCCCTGGAATCGAACTCAGAACCGGAAAATACAACCAGAAAATCACAAACAGCTCTGTCGACCCTGAAACGTCCTCCTTACCAACATCTGGGGCTCGTGCCAAAATTGAGAGAGCTGTCTCGCAAATTAGTCCAGCAACAGCCCTACATTGTCATTTAATGGAATCACCTTAGAGATAATACCCCAAACGCCACCATTCCCATTCCTGGATGTGTCCTGTTTAACTGGTAGGACAGAACTAGTGGAGGTGGCGGCACAGTGGCATACTCGAAGAAGGGAATTGCCCTGGGAGTCCTTGACATCGACTCTGGACCCCAGGAAATCTCATGGCTTCAGGTTAAACATGGGAAAGGAAACCTCTTACTGTTTACCACGTACTGTTCTCCTTCATGTTGAACACCACTTAGAGGAAGCACTGAGGGTGGCAAGGACATAAATTGCACTTTTGGTGGGGGATTTCAATGTCCACCAGCAAGAGTGGCTCGGTGGCAGTGTTGCTGAACGAGCTCATGGGGTCCAATATGACCGGGTTAGTGGCAGTTAGTGAAGGAACCAACAAGTGGAAAAAAGCATACTTGAACTCATCCTCACGAATCTGCCGGCTGCAGAAGCATCTGTCAATGACAGTATTGGCAAAAGTGACCACTTCACTGTCCTTGTGGAGACGAGGGCCTGCTTTCACATTGAGAATAACCTCCATTATCTTGTGTGGCACCATCACTGCGGAAATTGGGACACACTTCGAACCGATCTTGTAGCTCAAGTCTGGGCATCCATGAGGCGCTGTGGCCCAAACAACAGGACCAGAATTGTACTCCACACAATCCGTAACTTCGTGGCCTGGCATATACCCCACTCAACCATTACCATCAACCCTGGTTCAATGGAGAGTGCGGAAGCGTATGCCAGGACCAGCATCTGACTTACCGAAAAATGAGATGTCAACCTGGTGAAGTGACAAAGCAGGACTACCTGCGTGCCGAACGGCATAAACAGCAATTGGTAGACAGAGTCAAGCGATCCCACAACCAACCGACCAGTTCTACGCTCTGCAGTCCTTCCACATCCCGTCGTGAATGGTGGTGAATAATCAAGCAACACACTGGAGTAGGAGGGTCCAGAAATATCCTCTTCCTCAGTGATGGAGGAGCCCAGCACATCAGTGCAATAGATAAGGCTGATGTATTCCCAGCCAGAAGCGTCAAGTGGTTGATCCATCTGAAACTTCTCTAGTCGTCCCCAGCATCACAAATACCAGTGACCAGCCAATTCAATCCATTCCATATGAAACGGCTGTAGGCAGTGGATACCACAATAGTACTGCAGACAGCTGCTCAGAACTTGCTGCTCCCCTCGCCTAGCTCCTCCCGTACAGTTACAACAGAGACATCTACTGACAATGTGAAAGATTGCCCAGGTCTGCTCTGCACAAACCAATGTCTGACATATCCAAATGGACAATGACTGCCCAATCAGTGTATCCTTGAAAATCAGTAAAGTAATGGAAGGTGTCATCAACACTGTTATCAAGCAACAGCTGCTCAGCAATAACCTGCTCAGTGATGCCATGTTTGGGTTTCATTTGGATCACTCAGCTGCTGGCCCCATTGCAGCCTTATTGAACATGGACAAAAGAGCTGAATTCCAGAGGTGAGGTGATAGTGACAGCCCTCGACATCAAGGCCGCATTTGAATGTGTATGGCATCACGGAGCCCTGGAAAAACTGGAATCAATGGACATCAGGGGGCAAACACTCCGCTGGTTAGAGTCATACCTGGCACAAAGGAATATGGTTGTTGTTGTGGACGGTCAGCTCCAGGACATTTCTGCAGAAATCCCCCAGGGTAGTGTCCTATGCCCAAGAATCTTCAGATGCTTCATCAATGACCTGCCCTCTGTCATAAGGTCAGAAGTGGGAATGTTCAGCAATGATTGCACAGTATTCAGCACCATTCGTAACTCCAGAAATAGTGAAGCAGTCAGTGCTCAAATGCAACAAGTTCTGGACAATATCCAGGCTTTGGCCTACAAGTGGCGAGTCACACTCGCGCCACACAAATGCCAGACAATGACTATCAGCAATAAGAGACACTCTACTCTCAACCCCTTGACACTCAATGATGTTTCCATCACTGAGTCCCCCACTGTCAACACTCTTGCAGTTAACATTGAACAGAAATTCAACTGGACTCACCATATAAACACAGTGACTACAACAGCAAGTTAGAGACCTGGGATACTGTGAAGAGTAACTCACCTTTATCCACCATCTATAAGGCACAACTCAGGAGTGTGATGGAATACTCCTCACCTCCGTGGATGGGTGCAGCTCCAACAACACTCAAGGAGTTTGACACCTGTCAGACAATGCAACCCGCTTGATTGTCACAACTTCTACGAATATTCAACCCCTCCACCACCGACACTCAGTAGTAGCAGTGTGTACAATAAACAAGGTGCACTGCAGAAATTCACCACAGATCCTCCGAAAGCACCCCCCAAACCCATGAGCACTTCCAGCTAGAAGGACAAGGGCAGCAGGTACTTGGGAACACCACCACCTGCAAGTTTCCTTCCAAGTCCCTCACCACTCTGACTTGGAAATGTACCGCCGTTCATTCACAGTTGTTGGGTCAAAGTCTTAGAATTTCCTCCCTACCGGCATTATGGGTGAACCCACAGCAAATGGACTGCAGCGATTCAAGATGGCAGCGCACCATCACATTCTCAAGGGAAAATAGGGATGGGCAATCAATGCTGACCAGCCATCCATGCTCAAGTCCCACAAATGAATAAAAGAAACTCACTACTCACCAGCTACCATCCTGAGAAGGACCTTTTACTCCAACTCTCTGCTTTCTGTCAGACAGCCAATCATCTAGCCATGCGAGCACTTTACATCTAACACCATGGGCCCTGATTGATACTGATAATGTTCGTACCCTTAACTTCTACTCTTAACCTATGCATTTCATTGTAGGGCACAAACACAAAAAAACATTTTATTTAGTTTCATTTTGTACCTCGTAAGTCATTGATTTTGGTTGAAATTTATAGAAGTTAAAAGTAAGAATCCAGTGGGAAATTGTATTTCCCTGGACAATTTCTTTGGCTTGTGCCACGATGAGTTATCCACAGGTTCACAGCTCACTCTCGCTCTGCGCTGGAATAAGTGGCCTCTGTCAAGAGTGTGAATACATACTTTCCATTTGCCCTGAATAGGGGCAGCTCCAATAATATTCATGAAACTCGAAATCATCCAAGGCAAAGCATCTCCACTTGATGGGGCCCACATCCACAAACATCCCCTCCTTCCACCACAGACACACAGGGGCAGCGGTGCATACTGTCTACGCGACGCAGTGCAGGTACTCTGCAAATATCCTTAGACGGCAATTCTGAACCCAAGACTACTTCCGTCTCGAAGGGCAAGGGCAGCAGTAACATGTGAACACCACACCACTGTAAATTCCCCTCTGTGCCACTCACCATCGCCATGACTGACTATTGCAGCGTCAAGTTGCAAGAATTTTCTCCCTATCAACATTGTGGGTCTACCTACAGCACTGCAGCATTTCAAGAAAGCAGCTCACCACCAACTTCGCAAGAGAGGGCACGTTGGGGTGGGTAATAAATGTTGACCCAGACCGCGATGCCCATATTCCAGAGTGAATTTTGAAAACTCATTCGGAGGTCTGGAAAAAAAAAATACAACCCTCCTGTTGCATCACTGAGAAGTTTTATTTGTTCATATCACAATGAATTCTTGTAAACAGGTATGTTACTGCATGAGTGATCTTCACTCTGAACCGAGACGATGCTGTTGCATAAGTAAATGTGTTTGTGCAACAACTTCACATCTAAAGCATGAAACCAATAATACCAAAGTGATTCAGAAAGGGCAGGAAATCATCAGGACTGATTCCTTGAATGACATAACATAATAAATCTGCAACATTAGTTAAGTACAGGAGGACGAAAATTCCCGATATGGTGAGGAGAAAAATCATAGATTTCATTCTGCTGTCCATCTTTGGGTCTCTGCAATTCTATCTCTGGCTCGCACCCTTCAGTCTCTTCCAGACTCGACTTGTCACTAAAATGCGTCCGTGGTAGGCCTTTGCTGAGAACTTATCGTTCGTCCTCAGTGAAGGGGAGGTCTGGGGGGATCGTGAAAATGTGTCTAAGTGTCACAGTGTTGAGCAAGAGAATGAAAGCGAATGGCAGTAAAGCGGTTAAAACCACATCAAGCGAATCTAATGCCACCCACCATATCTCAGTATTGTAGCTTGACTTTGTTTCACAGTAGAATGGCACATTGTTGATTGTCACGCAAGGTTCATATGCAAAGCAGAAGGGGACATTTCTCAAACAGAACAGGGTGCAAGATGTTGCTTGAACCAATGTCGCAGTTTTCTCAGTGCAATATCTTTTACAGCTTCTGACAGCAGAAGGTCATAAATCGGTCAAAGGAGAAAGTGACAGTGAACCGACAGAACAGTCCTTTGCTGCACGAAACAAGGCCCCAATAACACTACTCACTGGACTAGTGTCCAGGAAAGACCGTGTGTAATAATAAAAGCGAAAACACGTTAGTATAATATCAGTGATAATAACCAGCAGATCGGCAGCTGTCAGTGCAAGTGATTGGATTTGAGTGAGCTTGAATTTTAAGACTTCCACACCATCCTCACATTGTCCTCCAAGACAATAACTCATGAGATTACAGAGTGTAACCAGAGATTGAGCTCACGCCCCTTTTAGGAGTGCAGAAGCAAGTCTACAATTTTGTTTGGTTGCAATTTTACTATTTCAGTAGATTCCTACATTTCTCAGGTCCAAATCAGGCAGATGGTGAACTCCATTATCAATCTCACAACTAACTATTCATACGACTGGCGATTGTGCTGTCAATGAACCAGACTGTCCCCTACTTCGTGATTCAAGTCATCTCCTGCATTGGCCCAAATCCTGATCAGAGCAGCAACCGCAACAGAAATCAGGTCAAAAGCAAAATCAGAATTATTTGGAAAAGCTCAGCAGATCTGGCAGCATCAGTCAAGATAAATCACTGTTAATGTTTCAGGTCCAGTAACCCTTCGTCAGAACCAGATCCGAAACGTTAACCCAAATCAGCAGAGATTTTCCAGAGAATTCTGTTTACTTTTCCAATTTACAGCACCCGCAGTTTTCTTTTTACTTTTTGGATTTTATTCAGGACACCGGTAATCAGAACGTACATTTGATTTCAAATATGACTACTCTATGTGTCTTCCTCAAGTGCAGCACGACAGAGCTTAGGCAAGGTTCTCTCGGTGACAAGTGTGAGTGCCAGCATTGCTGTGATATTTACACTGATAATTTACAAATCTGTACGTGACAAATGTATCGATGTGCAGGGATCAAGTGGGAAATCTGTCAAGATTAGAACTCCCTGAACAGACAAGGTGAGGAGGAGAGCATTCCAGGAGGGGAACCAAAATTATATACCTCTGTTGCTTTTCTTAACACAATAAAGTCTACCTCATATTTCAAATTAATGACTGATCCGGCATCCACTGCCTTCGGCAGAAGAGACTTCCGATCCTTTCCCACCCTTTGTGTGACAATGCGTTTCCTAACATCTCTTCTGAACGTAGTGGACCCGAATTCTCAAACTCTACTTGTCGTAGAATCTCGAACCAGTGGAAATAGTTTATCTCGATCTGCTCTGACTTTGCTTGGTAGTATTTTGCAGGAGAACGCTCAGATCATTTCTTAACCTTTGACATTCTCCCGAAAACTGGCCTCATCTGCATAACAAAATCAGCAATTGCTCAGCTGGACTGGCAACGACTGTGAGAGGGAAAGCAGGGTAAACGTTTCGATTCCAGTGATCCTTCCTCAGAACTAACTGGCATGATACCTTCTCATATCTTCAAATCACAAGAAACCAGCAAATCTGACAGAACACTGAGATCAGAAAATGCTGCAGCAGCCGTGAAATTTGGAGCGTCAATCAGTGGAGAATTGTACCGAGAATGCTGCTCAGTGAATTACTATCAAAGTTCCAGCGTCGGGGTAAGGCTGACCATTCAGTGAGCTGGAAATATTATTGTTCAAATGGTAAAGACAGAGAGCAAATCAGCAGCCGATTAACACTAATCTCCGTTTGCGGTGATCTGTCCGTTCAGGCAGTTGACAAGCTCTTTGTTTAAAACTCTGAGCTGATGCATTCACAGAGACGCTGCCTTATACAGCGTGGAAGATCCTTCAGAAGGTCGAGTTACAGAATTGATCGGCTTTGTTGCTGTTTTTTTCAGATTTCTGTAAAAAAAAACAACTTAATTAAATTATCAATTTTAATCACAAATATGGAGGAGCGTTGCTGTTCATACATCATAATGCAACAACAAAAGCAGAATCTGGAATCTGCCAGCAATAATGCTGTCCACTCATACACCATGAGATCCATCCCACAAATTACTTCAATTGATGAAGAATCGAGACAGTTTATTCTGAGTGAGAACGTATGTCTCAGAGCTGTCCATCAGTATTTAAGGTGGGAACTGCCTTGACTTTTCACAAGTACATTTCACTCATTGACTGAAATGTAACTCTTCTATTAGACTGAATGTGGGCATTGTTGCCGAAGTTTCCGTAGTTTCATACATAGAGTCAGAGAGTCATACAACCTGGAAGCAGACGCTTTGGACAAATTTGCCCATGCCGATCAGATCTCCTGAACTGAACTAATCCTAGTTGCCTGCATTTCTCCGATAATCTGCTAAACATTTTCTATCCCGGCACCTGTCAAAATATTTTTAAAATATTATAATTTCTCCAGAATCCACCATATCCTCTGGCAGTTCATTGAATAACCACCCACATTCTATGTGAAAGCATTCACCCTCAGGTATTTTTAAAAATATTCTCCCCATTACCATACACCAATGTCCTCCAGTTTTGGACTCCCTGCCCTGCGGAAAAAAACTTTGGCGATTCACCCTATCCATGCCACTCATGATCTTATAAACTTCTGTAAGGTCAGCCCGCAGCCTTCGACGTTGCAAAGAGAAAAGTCCCAGCCGAACCTTATCACTAAACCCTCCAATCCCGTTGACATCCTTGTAAATCTGCTTTAAATCCCCGCTCCTGCCCTCAAAAGTGCCACCTATGAAGACAAGTGTGCTAAGCACTTTCATCATCACCCTGTCGAAATGTGACACCACTCTCAGTGAACCTTGTACCGGCCAGTGGTGACTATTGCTCAGGGATAACTATCATTTTGTTTTTGAAAGCACAGTGAATGCAATAACCGATTATTTAAAAAAAGCATTCTGACTCATCATCGACGTCAGAACCTGCTGCTTATTGGTAATTATATTCGAATGTTAAACATAGACCATAGAAAAGTAGAGCTCAGCACAGGCCCTTTGGCCCACGATGTGGCCTACGCACCCCTCAATGCACTGCTGTCCATGTGCATGTTCAGCTGTCGTTTAAATCGCATTCCACGCACTCACAACTCTCTCCATAAAGAACCTAACTCTGACGTCTCCTCTACACCTTCCTCCTAATATCTTAACACTCTTACCTCTCGTGCCAGTCTATCGTGCCCTGGGGAACAGTCTCTGGCAATTGACTCTATCCATGCCTTTTATTACCTGTACACCTCGATCAGGTCACCTCTCTTCCTCCTTCACTCCAGAGAGAAAAGTCTAAGCTTCGTCAACATCTCTTCGTAGGACAAGCCCTCCAGTCCAGGCAGCATTCTGTTAAAACTTCTTGCACTCTCTCCAAAACCTCTGTATCTTTCCTATAGTCTGGCGAACTGGGCACAACATTCCAAGGTTGGTCTCACCAGAGTCTTGTAGAGCTGCAGTAAAATCTACCAGCTCTTGAACTCGATCCATGATAATGAAAGCCAAAATACCATTGCTATCTTAACAACCCTATCCACTTGGCTGGCAATTTTGAGGGATTTGTGCACTTGAACCCAAGATCCCTCTGTTTTTCCACACTGCCAAAAATTCTGTCTTTAATCCGATATTCAGCATTCACTTCCGACCTTCCAAGTGCATCACTTCGCATTTATCCAGATTGAACTCCATCTGCCATTTCTCAGCCCAGCTCCGCATTCTTTCTATGTATTTTATAGATTGTCACATATTCAATTCTCTGAGGAAGGACTTAAAAGTTTCGAATGTATTCCAGCATAAAATGATTTATCTGGAGGAGCAGAATGTACAGTTGTGTACACATTGAGGGGATACTCATTAGAATCGACCCCTTTTTGGGACTCTATTGAGGGACTCGTATCTTTACAGATTTAGACAGAATGCACTGCGTGATATGGTCAATATATTGTGTAAAACCGAGAACTGTGGATGTTGGAAATCTGAAACAAGAACGTGTGAACCAAAACATACATAAGCGTGTTACACAAATCTCCACACTTCTATAATATTAACGAATGCATCTCTATTCCATTAATGACCATACATGTATTGCAGAAAAATTAACACAGTTATTCCCCAAGTGAATGCACTTTTATAATCAAACATAACAGCCAGTTATGACACTAACCTGCACACGTTTATTGTTCAAGTGAATTCCTGTGTATTACACAACTAAAATGTTGTTTCTTACAAAAATAACCTTATGTTTAATGAGCTGAAGATGTTTCATGACTCTCTCTAAGACACAGATGAGCTGTACAACAGCAGATGAGAGTGCCTAATTCTCTGTTACCTGTAGTGTACTGGACATATACAGTGAAGAAACCTAAAATGGTTGATTGATGAAGAGACGGAAGAGTTTGAAGCAGACAGAGGGATTTGGAAACACAGGAAGGAGAATTATCAAACGCAGGTGTTGTTAAATTTGGAGTCAAGACATATCAATGAGTTCAAGCTATACCGAGAATGCGAATGCCAGAGAGACAGCACTATAAGCAGTATAACATGAAAATAGAAAAGGACATTAATACTTTAGTTAATGGGGAATAATGGGAAGTGGTCTCACTGAAACGTGAAGGATTAAGGGGCTATACAGGGTCGATGTTGAGAGATGCTTCGCCCTTTTCAGAGTCTAGGACCAGGAGACATAGAGTCCGAAAACAGGGGCATCAATTTACGACTGAGATAAGGAGGATGTTCTTCTATCAGAGGATTGTGAGTCGTTAGAATCCACAGGGAACGCTATGGGGGCAAAGTCCTTGTGTGTAAATAGTGCTGAGACAGCTGAATGAGCAGAGGGGGAATCAAGGGTTCTAAGTAAAACGCAGAAATGTAAACATGAGAAATGTCAGATCGTCTCTGACCCTATCGAATGGTGCAGCAGACTCGAGGGACCGAATGGACTGCTTCTGTTCGCAATTTTTATGATCTCATGGTCTCAGTAGGGCCCGTAGTACTGCATCACAAAACACACTCTTCCTTATACTTTAACTGAGGAGCTCCAAATAATTCAATTTAATTGAGACGAGCTGAGCAAATGTCTCGGTATTCTAACAATGAAGTTTGTTGAGGTTTTGTTTTGTTGTCCGGTGCTCTTCAGAAAGTTTTTCCGAACTTTCTGTTTAGTTTGAGGTGTAATGTTGCACAGTGTACTTGTGATAAATAGTTTAATAATTATTGTCACAAAATAAGTGTCTGATTGTGAGAATGATAGAGAGCAGATGTCCCCAATCTGCTTCCTGTTGTCAGCTTCACTCTGCTTCAGTGGAGACTTTAACCCATCAAGATTAACCAAAAACAGGAAATATTCGTAAATGAACCTCATTTGTTCAAAAGTTGGCCATGACAATGTATTCCATGTGCGTAGTTAGATTAAACCTATTGCCATAGTCAACAAAACCACAACTCTTTTTTTTAAAAAAACTGCACATCTTCAATATATGGGGTGAATGAACATCCTGCTGTCACTCTGAACATTTGCTTCCGCTCAATCAGCCCATCAATATTTGTGCTGAAATTGTAAATTGGTTTGAAACTTCTATGATTCGAAGATTGCCATGTTTATTTAATCAGATCAGACCTTTGTTGTGTTGACTGAGTAGAAAATAAGCAAGAATTGGGAACAGGCATAGGCCATTCAGCCCCTGCAGCCTCTTCTGCCATTCAAGACGACCATGGCTGATCTCATCTCGTCCCTCAACCCCACTTCCCTGCCCACTCTCAAAAAGCCTTTAGCCTGTTACTAATTGAAAACCTGCCTATCTCCTCCTCAAATTTATTTAATATCTAAGCAGTAGTCTCTGGGAAAGCAAACTTCACGGATTCACGACTGTTTGAGAGTCACAATTTCTCCTCTTCTCAGTTTTATGTCTGCTACCACTTAATCTGAACGATAACCGCTCATTCAAGGATTTCCGAAATGAGGAAGTATCCTCTCTATATCGACTTTCTTAATCCTCTTTAACATATTAGAAACCTCAATTAAATCACCTCCCAATCTTCTGAACTCCAGTGTATATCGACCCAAACTATTCAATCTCTCTTCATGACAAATCAATCATCTCTGCAAACAACGGAGGGAGTCTCCGGTGAACTATCTCCAATGTAACTTCATCTCTTCTCAGGTATGGAGAGGATACCTCTATGCAATATTTCCGGCTTAGAAGATGTCTATTTGCTTCATTGGTCCAATGCTGGCATGAATATCTAATTTTGTTTTAACGTGAAATAAAATAAAATCTATTTCTGTTAGTGTCCAGGGACTGATTGTTTCAACTCTGCTATCAGAAAAAAAAGTATGATTTCTTCATTGAAGAAATCGCATACTGTGTGCTATTAAAATGAAGGGTTGTCTGGTCAGACTGTACATCTCTTGAGCACAGATGCATCGTCAGATATACTACAACTTGCACAGCTCCGTGTGTCTTATCGAAGCTGAAAGAAGTTTACAGAGACGAGAAATAGTTTTTGTAAAGAGAGCCCATAGTTGTGGTCACGGTTGCGTATGTGTTCTGCTGTTTGTTGAAGTAAGTTATAACTTAGTTTCAACAGTTAGTAACTAGCTGTCCACATGTTAAAACTCAGAGGTAAGTTCTGATCCCCTTGTCCGAGTTTGAGGATTCGTTTTCAGTTTTGGAGAAGATGTCAAAGAAATGAGCAGGTTTCAGCAATAAAAGTCGTCAAGAAGAGATGTCGATGTTCAAAAAGGGAAAATAAAAGGTTTTAACTGAGGCCTTCGAATAACGTGGTCATCCCAGTTCTGAACTGTGCGGTGGACTTCTAATTTTCAGTCCGATACCAACCTTTTAATTTATTTTTTCTCTCTCTCTATCACACCCTCTATCTCTCTCGCACACACACCCTCTTTCTCTCTCTTTCTCTCTCTCTCATTCTCTCTCCCCCCGCCTCTCTCTCTCTCTGCAATATGGATAGGCAACTTCAACTGAACCTGCCTCCACCAGGAAGTGCATTGCATGCCCTAACAACTAGCACAGTGAAAACATTTCTCACATTCCCCCGCTTTGTTTGTATATGACTTTACATCTCTACTTCCTGAGTCATGTGACTGACTGTAATAAAGACCTCAGCATGTTTCTGGACAAAGACCCACAGAGTCACACAATATAGAAACAGACCCTTCTGTCGAACCAGTCCAAAGCGACCATAATCCCAATCTAAATTGCACCACCTGCCTGGCCTTGGCATGTATCCCTCCAACGCTTTCATATTTATGAACTTACCCAAGTGACTTTTGAAGATTGTAACGGTACCTGCACACACGACTTTCTCTGGTAGTTGATTTCACTCAAGAACCATTCCCTGTGTAAAAGCATTACCCTATCTCATTTTTGATTCTTCCAACTCTCACCTGAAAGATATGCTTCCTCGTGTTAAACTCCCCTATCCGAAGAAAAGGAACTTGTCATTCACACATACACTTGTACCTCACCATGGTATAGGGTTTAGCATCCAGCATAAAGATTCTGAGGGAAGATGTTTGAACTTCAAGTACTCTTTGTGAACATGTTTTCAGGAACTTCCATATGCCACAGTCTTGCATTATAATGTGACTGTACTGTGGCTTTACGTCTTTAATTTTGTTCTTGTTTTTATGAAGAATGTCTGAGACAAAGTTATTTGGCAGTCTGTTCAAAGCCAATGGACTAGACGGTTTTTGAGGCCTTGGATTTCCTTTTTCAAAGTTGGAACAATAAAAGCAGTCTGAATGGGTGGAGTCAAGCTTCCACTGAAACAGGAAACTTAGTATTAACATTCTGCAGTTTCTGAAAGCTGGACAAGAAACTCATATTCCTGTTTTTGTTACAGCTGAAAAACGAGAGAACCTTCCCTGTTACCTGCATTGAAAGTGACACAAGGTATTTTCCTGAATTTGGCTTTGCCAGAGATGTGTCTACACTATACTACCATATTCAAACATTTAATTGTTTCGAATCAAAGTACGTACTATTTTACTAAGCATTTCAATAGTTACACTTAAGCCATTTTTTTCTATTGATTTTGTATGCATTTTAACTGTAGTTTCAGTTTAAAGGATGATTCATGTAATGTTAATAGTTGGATCAATCGTATGGCATCTGGAATGTAAAACTTTCATCTACTTTTAAAATAAGAAAATGTTAGGGACTATGCTATCTGAATATATTTGAAGAGGTTTGGTCTGGAATACGAAAATATATTTACATACATATCGTATATTATTTCCTGAGCACACAAAAAAGAAATTCGAGACTGAAGACAGGCGATAATTACTATGACATTTAATATTATCTCTATTCTCCCTCTCTATATCCAATTGAAAAGTAGTTCCCCGGTATTGATTAAGCGAATAGATTTTGTCAAAATCCTTTATGGGATGCAGGTGTCTCAAGTGTAATCAGCATTTATTACCCATTCCTAATTGCACAGAAAGCAACTAAGGAACAATCACAACCATCAGTGCTTGGAGTTGCATGTAGGCCAGACGAGGTACTGATGGACATTAACTTCCCTAAAGGACATCAATGATCCAGAGTCGTTTTTATGACAATCGAGTGGTAGTCATCATTCATCTCTTAAATTTAGATTGACTTTTCAGATGGGTTTAAGTTGATTTCAACTGCCTCCATCCGCCTTTGAGGGATTTCAAACGATAACCACAAAATATTATCTGTGTCTCTGTATTAATACTCCATAAATACACCGCAAGGCCAAATTCTAAACTCTGTATTTTGCGATATATGTCAGTGATGAACACTCTATCGTTATAAACCTCGTCTGCTCAATGAATCCACGTTTACGTCAGTCAACAAGACAGAAGAGGTTTATGAGCCAATCTCTTATTTGCAATAGATGTGCCCACACCCCCACGAGACTGTGTGAGGTTGAACAAAACCGGAATGCAACCTGACCCAGAGTAGAACTTCAGTGATCTGCAACCTAAGATAAAATTTTACATTCTTCATATTGTTTATTTAATTCTTTTGTCACAGTTCAAATTTTCATCTTGGGGTCAACAGGACAATTTCCACCAGGGATCTGAGTGAATATTGATTAATATGAGATGCGTTCTGAAGAAGGGTCGCTGGACTCAAAAATATTAACACTGCTTCTTTCTCCACAGATGCTGCCAGACCGCTTGAATTTTAAAAACGCTTTCCGTTTTTGTTTGTTTCAGATCTTCAATAATATCTGTTCTTATCTATTTCGGATTTCCAGCTCCATAGTGCTTTTATTTGTTTTAGATCTCCAGCAACGTCTGATTTTATTTGTTTCCGAACTTCAGCGATTTTTGATTTTGTTTGTTTCTGATCACCAGACATTTCTGCCTTTTTTGCAGAGATTCCGCGATTTTTGATTTTGTTTGTTTTAACGATACTGCAATGGCTGTTTGTTACAGATTCCCAGTATCCACAGTACTTTGCTTTATTACATCCTGCAGTTTCCGATCTCCTGGAATTTCTGCTTATTTCAGATAGCCAGCATCACAGTGTTTTGCTTTATTTTATTCATTCTCGTTCCCTTCCGTTACACTAAGGCATTTCTGTGCTGTGCCATCCGTGCAGAAACTGCACGTTGCAGTTGACTCCTCCAGCACCCATCACGAGATATACAAGCTACACATTAAAGTAAAATAATTAGACTCAAAACATTGACTTTGTTTCTCTCTCCAGAGTTGTTGCCCGTGCTGCTGAGTTTCCCCAGAAATTCTATTTTTGTTACGTATTGAATGCCTGGCCATAGGTTTGCAAAAGTGCTTTCGTCTGCAATGTGCTATCTGTACGTTTTGTCAACTGAAGCCACGAATGACAGGCATGCCTGAATGAGCTATTTTATTTTGAATTTTATCTCCTATGTGCATTTTGATTTCCAAATCTGCAATTTCTGTTTTTTATTTCCTTAGCCACATAGACTTGCATTGCTGCCTTCATTGGAAGGGGCACTGACGAGACATATCGATATGTTATGCTGCGATTTCATGGGATTTTAATTTGACTACACTTAGAATATTAAAGACAGTTCTGATGGCAACACTACCAGAAAAATATGGATGCTTTGTAGAGAGTACAGAAAAGTTTGCTGGAATGTTGTCTGGTACAGTGATTTTAACTGTGAAGAAAGGTTGGATAGTCTGGGTTTGTTTTCACTGGAATGCAAGAGGTTGAGGGGCTACTGGATAGATGGATAGAAGATTGTTAATGCTGTGGACAGAGTGGGAAGTATGAGGCTTTTGTCCAGGCTGGAGGAGTTGAGTTTAAATATGGAAGGGCAAAATGTTTAAGAGCACGCTTTGAGGGCCGAAGGGCCTGTTCCTGTGCTGTATTGTTCTTTGGTCATCATTTATTTTTGAGACTTTGTTTTGAACATGCTCCGTATCTGCACTGCAAGCAGGGCTATACCCAGTCAGTTTTGTTTTAAAGTGTAAGTACTGACCTTGCAGTAAATATGATGTTGACTAAAAGGAATAGAATACTTGGCATGTGTTCAAGATCTAATCGGTAGTCCTCACGTTGAAATAAAACAAAGAAATTCGATGCTGAAGGTCTGTTAAAAGAAATTAGGGATTTTAGAAAAACAGCAGGTCTGGCAGCATCAGTGGAGAGAGAAAAACAGAGTTAGCGTTTCAATTATCCTTCTTCTGTTCTGTTATCTTTCCAGATATGTTGAGTTTGCCCTGCAGTTTCTGTCTTTGTTTCTTTCATCAAAACAGTTAGACGTGCGTTGGTACAAAGTACACAAGAATCGGAAATAATGAAACTACGCTTATATATCGCATCAGTGTGATTAGCTTTGGCTGTTCCATAATAAAGCAAACACATAAAATTCCACTGGCATTTCCGTCTGAACTGGTTTGGCAAAATGTCGTGCAAGTCTCGGGGAGTTCTATAATTGCAACAAAAAGGTAATGTTTTAGAATGCAAGCTTACAATTTCTCGAAAATTGTCAGAGAGTTGGAAAAACTAACACATTGGGAACGGATGTAATCGATTAGCCTCAAATCCAGTCAGGTGTGGAATAGTTAGTTTAAAAAATAGTATCTGTTTTAGAGGATGGAAATACCAAACTCAGCGATATCATTTTGTGAAAACATGGAAGAACAGAATTATGACGCACAGGATGTTACATAAAATGTTACATTAAGTGCACTCAAATTAATTAATACCCAAAACACATATTTCAGCGTTCACTGTAAAATGCTTGTAATTTCATGAACGTGGTTACCAGTCTGGCACATTACAAGCTGTGTTGCTTAATTGCACAAAAAATATTGCAGAAAATGATCACCTCCTAAAATCAATGGAACTTTTTTTTTCGCTAAAGGTGTATTTACCAGCCAATATTTGGAACATTGTCAATCGAAGGAACAAGGAAGCTGGATTTTTCATAAACCATCAGTACAGCAAAGTGGAAGACACTCTGGAATTGATTGCAGGAGTTGTTCCATCATTATTTGGAAGATACAAAATGGCACATTTGAAAATGCTGGGTGAAAGATTGAATCATTTTTGTTATTAATTTAATCCTATTTAAATAGATGACTGAGAGAATCGGCAGCTATCCCCTGTGCGATCATTATGATCAAAACTGAGCTGCAATGAAGCTCATTAAAAACTCATTAAAGTAGTATATGAAAATTTGCTCCATTCATTATCGCTACAAATCTGGCAGGTATAATTTAAATATTGCCAACAATGCAGAAAATATGTGAACAAATATATTTTGTTCCTTTCTCAGACAATACTGGCGATCTTCGATGAGCTCAATATTAAACGTTCATTCCCAATGGTCCCTTTGAGAATATCGAGATGGGGTTTCATCTTGGACCTCTACAAATCCAGTGTGAATGATCCCACCAAAATGTTACCATTTCATCTGGTGGTTAATATCCAGCGGAGATGGAGGACAATAATAAACATCAAGGATCCTTTGACAGGATCTTAACAACACTCCTTGTCCAGCAACTCAAAGGACGAGGATAGACGAGACACGGGAGGACCAGCACGTCCCAGTTCTGCCCCGAGTCTCACACACCATCTCTACTTGAATGTATATCACCACTTCCTTTTTCGTTTAATCGTAGCTGGCTCAAGATGATGGGGACCCCTTAATACCCGCACTGTATGTGTGTACCGACAGGAAAGAATCTCAGCAGTTTTACAAAGGTGTTCACTATCACTATTTGAAACGTCTAAGATTCTTAAAGACAAATGTTGAGAGGATGGTTCCCCTCACGGGAGAGCCAAGTATCAGAGAGCATAACCTCAGAATAAAGGGGCACCAATTTAAACTGAGATGAAGAGGAATTTCTTCTCTCTGATACCTATAAGTCTTTCCAACTCCTTGCCACAGAATGCTGTGGGATTAGTGCCCATGCATATATTTAAGGCCGAGATAGAGTTTCGATAAACAGGGGAATCAAAGGTTATGTGGAAAGGGCGGTAAGGTGCATGTTGGGAATTTCGGATCAGCTGTGGCAGAAAGGTGGTACAGGCTCGAACGACCTTGCCCTGTACTTGTTTCTACCAACATTTTGCTACGAGAAAACAAATCAATGTACTTATGTCGTGTTCACGGTAAACTGAGAGGCAGGTTATTCCTTGGAATGTATCCTGCATTATTCTGCTCCTCTCTTGTTCGTGGTTTCCTAATTCTTTATTCCGCAAAATGAGCTGTGGAATTTTCTGATCGAAAACTAGCTGCTTTTCACACGAAAAACATTTAGTCCTGTCCAACACTTCATGCTGCGGCTCGAACTTTTTCTGTCAGAAACACAGCACGTAATGCATTTCTGCTCATTGTCCACAGAATTCTGCTTTCTCCCATTTTGCTTTTTTTTAGTGCAGATTGCTGGGTTAGCCAGAGATGTCCATACCCATCAAATTATAAGCGATGGAGTAAAATCTGGGTCGGTAACAGCAGGGCATCTTGCAAATGCTACTCGGTTGGGTCTCTGTGCATCAGTGGTGAAGGCAGTGAATTTTGAATTTAGCTGTTCAGATGCCAATCATGGAGGCTTAAATATCTGTGTATGTGCCGATTGTCTCGCGTGTTGTTGGAGTAGCGCTCATCCGAGAAATTCGAGAGACATCCACGACACTCCTTAGCTGACCTTGAAGATGTTGGACTACAGAGAGAGGGTGTGAGCGATTCTGAGCCGCACTCACCTGCTCTGCCAGGCATGGTATCAATGGGAATGGTTCAGTCCAGTTTCTTCATAATGATATTCTCAGAATGTGAAGACTGGTCGACTGCAGGATGGAAAATCTGGACTGATTTTTTGTTGTTGTTGGAGATGCTCATCTCCCGCTGATTGTGTAATGCGAATCATTGCCTCTGATATGTGACAAAAAGTTGCAGGGAATGCCTCTTTGCCCTGGTCGATAATCTAATCGAATTCAGTGAGTTGCATTTGACTCATTCTCTATTCAAGGGCTCTTCGACTCAGCTCATTCCTACAAGCAGTTGACTCCGTCTTTGAATGTACACTCTTTCCTCAACCTTAATTTTGTGTCCTTTAGCTTATTCAGGTTGGCTTGGGAGTACTGACAATACTCTATTGGTACATATTGAATTGGATGCCAGTATTTCACAACACGCTACCCAGAGCAAGGATATTTGGGATTCATTGGTGGAGCAGTTTTTTCGGTACGTTTCTTAGTAATTTGAAGCAAAAAAAATGTTGGAAGGAATGGGAAGATTGGAACCAAATAGGTGCCATGCTTAATGTTACAATGATATCCAGGAAATAACTCTAATATTTTAAGCGCTTTTATGTTTGTTCACAAGAAACTCCGTGTAGGTTTCTCACGTACAGAGAAAATTCCAACGTTCACCATGGCAAAAAATATCCCAAATCATATTGAAATTCAATTCAAAGTTGAATCTTCAAATTTGTCAATGTCTTAGTTTCGGGTCCTGTGACTCTGCTTTCTTTCTGCTGATGCCGTCAAACCTGCAGAGTTTCTCCAGCTAATTCTGATCTTGTTTGAGAATTCTAACATCCACAGTTCCTCACCTATTATTGTGGTATTCTGACTCAGTTATCTTCAAGGTGAATCTTATCTTCTAATTAGCACGACTTTACGCGTTTCACTATCTTATTTCGAAAACCCAAACCAAGTTGTTTATATCATACTCACAGTGCACTGAAAAGCAGCTCATTTCCTTACTTAGACCCAACATTGTCCTGATTTCGTGAAGACATTCAGATTGTGTTGGAACATTCTCTGTCAAAGTTTCAGCACTTTACTCGAATTGGTTCCATCGTCTGCAGTATTGTGCTTTCTCCCAGTTACTCAACACCTGCTCTTTTATTTCTTCATCTATTTGTGAACAAGAATCCTTACAGACAAAATAACATCTTGCTTCAAGACATTTCGTTGGGAGACAGGTAGAAAAATAAAGCAAAGAATTGCGGATGCTGAAGAGCTAATCTGAACAAAAACAGACATTTCTGCAGTTCTGAAACAACAAAATGTAGAAACTGCTGCACATACGAAAGAAGAAATAAAAATAGAAATCGCTGGAGATCTGATACATTTAAAAACAAAATGTGTTGGTTATTGTTGGAGAAATTTGCCCAAGAGGTTAGAGATTCACAAAACACATCTCGAAGTGAAATTGGCAAATATTTTATTGCAAGCGATATTTCTGGAAGAGAAATTGACGAGGTTAACACAGAACTGACAGTCTGTACAAGTAGATCCGATTTCTCCTCCCAGAGATGAGGATGAGATCACTTTATCATAATGCTGCACAATGAAACTGATTAAGACATGGGAAACTATAATGTTTCAGAAAATTGAGTATTTCAGTTTCAAGAGTGCTAATTAAAAAAAAAATTATTCGGATGAATATCCTGTTCCTTCACATAATACAAATAAAAGCAAAAATAGTTGGAAATATGAAAAAAATTGAAATTGCTGCAGATCTGAAAGAAATAAAAACAGAAATTGCTGGCTGGAAATCAGAAACAAAGAGAAAGCAGAAATTGCTGTGATCCGACACAAACAAAAAAACAGGTATTGCTGCAGATGTGAAACAAAAACAGAGAGTGCTGAAGAGAATCAGCTGTCACCAGGTTTGCTGCGCGTTTCCAGGAATGTCTGTTTCTTGTTTGTTGAAGTGGTTGCAACCGAGTCAAAGTTAGGAAATAAATTGCAAAGGATAACCCGTAGTTTTAGATACTTGCAATCATTGTGAATGCATCTGGTGAACTAAAGTTGACTTGCTGGCTTTCCATTCGAGATTATGTTCAGCGGGTGCTTCTCCTATACTCTGGAAACAGTATCAATTGCATGCCTTGCAAGTACACCTATCCTTGAGTTCTGGTATCTAAACGTTTTAAACGTAACCATTACTGCGCTCATGTTCAAGTCTTTTTTTAGTGAGGTGATAAATTCGAATGGACAGAAAACCTCCGCACTGAACTGTTCAGTCACAGTAAAGTAAAACAGTAGATGACATGATAAACCAGGAAAAGGTTGGGTACAGAACTGCCGGCAGTTTACTCCTCTGCATTTTGTGTCAAATCAAGGGCAAAGTGAAAATTAGGTTGCTGATGTCTTGAATTAATGTGGAACCTTCCTACGTTTTCAATAGTATAAAAGAAAGGATTGCAAGTGCTTGACGTCAAAAACAAAACAAACGCTCCAGGAAACAGAGAGTGTTAGAGCACGCTTTTTCTTTCACTATACACCATAGGACATTGGTTCAGTTTTGAGCAATGTTGTGACTTAGTGCTGAGGAGTCGGTTTCGAAATTATCTCAGAAGACTGCCCATGTAGAGCTTGCACATTCGACACATGCTGCATGGTCAGGTTCCACTCAGTCCCACAATGCATCGGCTCGGCTGATTAAACATGGGAAATGTGGGGCTATGGGGACAATGTGGAATGCTGTTTGGAAGGTCAGTGCAGACTTAATGGGGGATACTAGACTCTGTTTGGAGTGGCACAGTATCTAGCACTGCTTTCTCATAGTACTGGGAATCCACGTTCGATTACAATCCCGATTTTTGTAGTTCGCATATTCTCCCTGTATCTGCGTTGGAAATATGATGGACGCAGGTTCAAATGGAGCAAACAAAGGAGGCACTGAATTAGTATTTGGATGGTGGGGAGATAAGTGTGGAAAGATAGGGATGATGGAACCATGCAGGCACAATACGCCAAATGGTCTCTCTCTGCACCACAACAATTCTGTCGATTTGGGCGGCACGGTGGCACAGTGGTTAGCACTGCTGCCTCACAGCGCCAGAGACCCGGGTTCAATTCCCGCCTCAGGCGACTGACTGTGTGGAGTTTGCACGTTCTCCCCGTGTCTGCGTGGGTTTGCTCCGGTTTCCTCCCACAGTCCAAAGATGTGCAGGGTCAGGTGAGTTGTCCATGCTAAATTGCCCGTAGTGTTAGGTAAGGGGTAAATGTAGGGGTGGGTCGCGCTTCGGCGGGTCGGTGTGGACTCGTTGGGCCTAAGGGCCTGCTTCCACACTGTAATGTAATTTAATCCAATCTAATCTTATACATCAAAAGGTCCCTCCACAGATAATGCAAACTTTCCTATGCAATAGTGGGCAACTCTCTGGTTGGGCTCGTTATTTTCACCCAAAGAGCCAATGTTATGTAACGGTTGTCACTGAGACTAGATATACAAATAGATTTTTGGTTACTTTTTTAAGGTGGTGGGAAACATGATCAGTTTCGTCCTGGTGATGGTTGATGCATTAATTATCACTTTGGAGTTCTTTTCGTGGAATCAAAGTATTGACTGTGACTCTGCAGTTATCAAATTTCCTTGTACAGTTAAAGTAAGTACAGAAAAGTATTATGCTAAACCACACACAAAATTTTACTTTTAATTGGCTGTATTTGGCAATGAACCTCCGAAGAATGCATGTAGCAGAGGCAATTCCCTGTAATGTTTCTAATTTACATGTGCTTTAATCAACTTAACCATCTTGGCCGGCTTGTTTGGCGCTCCATACGTGACGCTTCAGAGCTCACTCCCTTCACTATTCATGCACAGGGGCAGCACAGTCTCACATCGAGAAGATGCAGAGAGGCAACTCACCAACGCAACAAGGGGAACACATTTCAAACGCACATATTTATAGAATCTTGAAGAGTAAAGGCAGGAGAATCGTGTTCGCCAGCGCTCACACATTCCCCACCAGGATATTCTCACTTGTAGAAAGAATGAGTGGCCTTTAGTAACAGTGTTTAGTTACAGTGCAGGAGTATCATAGGTCCTAAGAGAGGTATGTCTTTATTTAAAATGTGTTCGGTGGACATGAAAATAGATGCACATTTGAAGTTTTTTTTCATTTGCAGTATCGTGTTTCAGCTTCATGTGGTTATGTTCAGTGCAATATCCTCTCCCATGGGACAGCTGGTGGCTAACTACCTTACCTGTGCATGCCATGATTTTATAGACCTCCATAAGCTCTTCCCCACGCCCGAGTCTCCCACGCTCCAGAGAATAAACTGCTCCTTCAAGCATATTTCCAGTGTGCATCCTAGCAGATAGCATCCTACTAAAACTTTTCAAATTTTTTATTTTATTATATTGTTTCTATATTAGAGTGAAGAGAACTGCACTCAGCACTCCAAATGTGGCCGTACCACTGGGAAGTTGAAAACTAGAGGGCATAGGTTTAAAATGAGAGTGTAGAGACATAAAAGTATCCAGAGGGCCAATTTATTCACACAGAAGGTGATGATTGTTTGGAATGGGATGCCACCGGTAATGATGGAGGCAAGGACAATTTTCTCATTTAAGCAACTTTTGAATAGGTACATGGAAGAGGTAGGTATCGGGAGATAGGGGAAAATGCAAATAAATGGGACTGGATGCATTGTGAAATCTGGGCGGCTTTGACAAATTGGGCCGACGTTCCTGTTTCAATGCTCTAAACCTCTATAACTCTGTTATGCACTTCCACTGCCTATCACTATTCCCTCGCTGTCGAGGGATCACATTCCTGCAACTGTCTCTTAACTGTTGTATCTTGATACAGTGCAGAAAAATGTTCAGAAACAGTTCACAAAAATCTTCTGTAGAGTAATGAGGGATGGGCAAAATAAATCTGACCCGGTCAGTGGCTCTCATACCACCAGATGTAACTTACATTTGACTCCTTACGAATTTTCAGAATGATTTTGGTTTCTTCTTCTGTAAGTAAATCAATTAACGTGTTTCACAGTGGGATTCTATACATAGTTGGTTAGAAAAAAACAAGAATATAGTTGCTGTGTGAGTTAGCCAGAGTGCTTCAACACAATTAGAAAATTGAAACCCATTCAATGGGTGCAATCTTCTACTCAAGTTCTGTCCATTTTCCTTCGTTACCCTGTCTATTAATTCTCAATTCAAAATTTGAAAGCCCAGTCATTCGGGAAAATGATGCAATTGTAGTTAGGGGAGCAGAAAAAATACGAGGGATCACAAATGATGAAAATCAGAATTATGCCCAGCCATCTTCATTTTACAGATTTGACTATATACTCTGATACTCGCCTTGGGTTCATTTTCCTCTTAAAATTTGCTAAAAGATTGGGTGTTGAAATGTATATTTCTCAGAAACCTCAGACTGTTCTAACAACGTTCTTACCACTGATATCCAGACACCGCTTTGGGTGATCTTCTTCACCCCATGGTTACTTGCCATATTGGAAATATCAACATCGATTGCTGTTTTGTTTGTGGGATGTGAGGAACGGCACATCCATTCTGAGACCCGAGTATGTAATAACAAGGTTTGTAGTCATATGGATAATATTATTAGCATCAACTGGTTGCTCATTTAGGGATGCAGCATAATGAGAACACTATGTGTTGAATTCTTGCATCAACTAAGTTGCATACAAAGGACTCTCCTTCTCAACCTCTCAGCTGACCTAATGCTTCGTGACCATTAGATTAAGCTTCTACCAGTCTCCTCTGATAAAGCAGCACGATTGTGACTTTATGGTTGAAACATAGAGAATGAAAATATTTGGATTGTTTAGTGTGAAAATAACGATTTAAAAAATTTAGAAAGAATAAATCAGCATCCTCATTCGGGTTTATTTGAAATTAGATTGCATTCAATGTATATTGTTTGAAGGGATAGCTATTGTTGCTGTGAATTCAGTTGGAAAAGCAACAGTGGATTCACTGAGACCAGGCAGAGGTGGGTACTGCAGATGCTGGTGATTAGAGTCAAGATTAAAACAGTACTGGAGAGGCACAGCAAGTCAGGCAGCATCCGAGGAGCAGGACATTCGAAGTTTCGGGCAAAATCCCTTCATCAGGAATGAGGCTGGGAGCTTCAGGTGTGGAATGATAAATGGAAGGGAGTGGCGCTGGGGAGAACGTAGCTGAGAATGCAATATGTGAATGGAGGTGGCAGTGGATCCCCCACCTTACCCCAGTTCCAACCTTCCAGCTCAGCACCATCCTCATTACCGGTCCCACCGGTCAATTCTCTTTCCCACGTATCCATTCCTCTACGACCTATCACTTTCAACCCCACCTCCATCTACCTATTGAACTCTCGACTACTTTCTCCCCAGCTCCACCCTCTCTTATTTATCTCTCCAACCTCGAGGCTGCAGCCTCAATCGTGATGAAGGGCTTTTGCTCAAAACATTGATTTTCCTGTTCCTTGGATGTTGCCTGACTTGTTATGCTTTTCCAGCACAATTCTAATCTTGATTCTTTGTGACCAGCTGAGTTTTACTTTCATTTAATGTCCTTAGACTGGAGATCAAAGAATTTGGCTTAAATTCGAGCAGAGAACCGATGGAGTTTGAAATTGAGATCTGATCAGCTCATGATCTCGACAGACAGGATACATAACAGCGTGCTATTGACATGTTGATAGCCTCTGATATTCCTTTTAACAATATGAATGCTCATTTAAATTCAACACCAATTTTGATATTTCCAATTATTTTGGAACCACATCTTCCACACTCCGGATTTTGCAGCACGTATAAATTTTGTGAGTGACTTTCCTTTTTGCACAATAGCAATGAGTTCACTTACTGATATTCAAACAGGGCAGATCTAATTGTACATTCCCCTGAATGACTGGAATGCAAAATGTTGAAATGTTCTTCAGATTCTTTGTCAGTTAGAATTTCCTTCATTGCAAAATAAATTGACTGTTACTGTTTCAGTCAATTTCCTGATTTGCAGATACAAACAGAGTAAATATGAGCAAGAGTAATCTATTCGGCTCTTTGAGCCTGCTCAACCATTCAATATGATCACGGTTGATCATCCAACTCAATAAAATGTGTTCCCCATACATTTTATCCCTTTAGCTGGGAACTGCTATATATGTCACCAATGCAGATGCAGCTTTTAACATGAGTTCTATTTCGCTTCTCAGGTCAATGTTCACCCCGTTGGGTCTATTACTCAGGATGCTGTCTCGCCAATATCAGACCTTGTAACAATGTGATGCTTTCGAAATCTAACAAGAAAGGATTTTATCATCACAAAAAGGCCACAACCAAAACAGGAAATTTGTTGTCCTCATAACATAGACAAGTGACTTCTTTTGGTGTATCGAAGAATGCACATTACAAGCAAATTATGAAATAAAAGATAAGCTGAATTCGAGTGTCAGAACTGCTCATTAATATATTGGAGCACAAATATTAACGGGTGGGAAATTTCCCAGTGACACTATCACTGGACTATTAATTCAGAGATCGAGGTATTGTTCCGGAGACTCAGATTCAAACCACACTACGGCAGATGGTATAATTTAAATTCAATTTAAGAAAAATGTGGAATTACCCGTGATCAAAGGGAAATCTGACTGTGGTCATTATACCAGATAAGTTAATTGTACACTTCGGGAGCAAAACAAGTAGGTAGATACTGGACAACCAGCATGACAAACTCAAAGTAGAAACTGAGGACTGCAGATGTTTGAAATCAGAGTCGAAGAATGTGGTGCTGGAAAAGCACAGACGACCAGGTAGCATACAAGGAGCAGGAGAGTCGATATTTCGAACATAACCTCATCATCAGGAATGAGATCTGGCTCAGGGGGCTGATGGATAAATGGAGGTGAGATGGGCTGGGTCTAAGATAACTGAGAATGCAACATATAGTTGAAGCTGGGGTTAATGCATTAGGTCGGAGAGTAGGGTGGAGCAGAATGTGGAATGGAAGCTTGGCAAGTAGAGCAGTTCAAGAGGCGGTGCTGAGTTTGAATTTTAAATCTGGGATAAGTTTGGGGGAGGGGAAACGGGAAACTAGTGAAATCCACATTGATCCTGAGTGGTTGGAAATTGCCAAAACAGAGGATGATGCGTTTAACCTGCAGACATCGGGTGTTTAGAGTTGGCACTTGCATGTACTTAGAGGAGTGGTAGGGAGTGTTAAAATGTTCAGCCATAGGGTTGTGGGGTTGTTTAGTGCTTGTGTCTCAGAGATGTTCTCTCAAATGTTCCCCATGTTGGTGTCCTGTCTCCCCAATGCAGAGAAGACCACATTGACAGCAATAGACACAGCAGACGTTGTGTGTGGAAGTGCAGATAAACCTATGTCACATGTGAAAGGTACTCTGGGCCTTGGACGAAGGTGAAGGTTGTGCTGTGGGTGCAGGTTTTGCACTTCCTGCGGTGACAGGGAAAGATGCAAGGCGTGGCGTGAGCGCTGGTGGGGTCTTGGATCTGACAAGGGAGTCGTAGAGGGAATGATCTTTCCAGAACGCAGATAGGGACGGAGATAGATCCCTGAAGTTGAGGCCTGCTTGTGGAAATGATGGAAGACGATGGGATATATTTGGAAGTTTGTGGGGTGGAATGTGAGGACTCGGGTGTTCTGTCCTTGTCGCAATTGGAGGGATGTGGTTAAAGGGCGGAGGTGTAGGAAATGGAAGTGGTGCACCGTGAGCGCGTCTTTGACCATGAGGGAGGCAAAAGTATGGTGTTGAAGAAAGAGGCCATCTGTAATTTTTATTTTGGAATTGGTCCTCTTGGGAGCCGATGTGACGCAGGCCAGGTCGTGTCTGACAAAGGTAGTTGAGTTCTTTGACAATGTGACGTCAACAGTGGATGAGGACAGTGTTGTGCATGTTGCAGACTTCCAGAAAGCAGTTAAAACAGAAGGATGCATTAAAAAAACATGATTGGAGAGGAAAGAGAGGGTAGGTTTAGATGGTAATTTCTCAGTTTGGAAATAAGTCGAAAATAGCATTCCCCGGGGCAGGTTTTGTGACCCTCTTTTTTTTTTCATATTTATATGGATGATTTTTGAGATGGACATTGCAAGAAAAACTTCAAAATTTGCAGATGATGGTCAGGAAGGGAGAAAGATGAATTGTGAGGATGGTGCTATTTCCCAAATGCTCATCCAGCTTGATTTTATCTATTTTATTTTCCAGGAGAAGAGCCAAACGTGTGTCACATCTCTTTGAACTGGAAGTGTAATGTTCTAGAATGTTCTCCTGCGGACATTGCAGCAATGTCTTCCTTTCCGCCTCTGACACTATAACCTTTTACACATTCTTCCCTAGAGTAATCAGAATTACCAACTATTGCATTCCACTTACAGTCATAGAGTCATAAAGATGTATATAGCATGGAAACAGGCCCTTGGGTCCAATCAGTCTATGCCGACCGGATATCCCAACTGAATCTCGCCCTATATGCAAGCCCTTGACCCATATCACTCGAAGCCCTTCCAAATGTTGTAATTGTACTTGCCTCCAACACCTCTTCTGGCAGCTAAGTCCATACAACACTGCACTCTGTTCGAAAAAGTTGTCACTTAGGTCCATTTTCATATTTATCCTCTCACCTAAATTTGAGACCTCAAGTTCTCGACTCCCCACGACAAAGAAATACCTTATCCATTTACTTTATCGATGACCCTAATTATATTATATTCTCCATAACGTCACCCCTCAGCCTCCGAAAACAGTCCCAGCCTATTTACCCTCTCACAGTGCCCAAACACTCCAACACTGGCAACATCCTTTTAAATCTTTTCTGAACCATTTCAAGTTTCACAACAGCCTTCTGATAGATCTGAGAGCAGAATTGAATACAATATTGTAAACAGTGGACTAAACAATGTCCTGTACAGCTGCAACATGACGCCCTAACTCCTGCACTTAATACTCTATCCAATGAAGGAAAGCATACCAAACGCCTTCTTCACTATCCTGTTGACCTGAGAATCGACTTTCAAGGAACTATGGGCCAGCACTCCAAGGTCTCTTTGTTCAGCAATACAGCCCAGGACCTTACCATTGAGTATACAGGTCTGCTCTGATTTGCTTTTCCAAAATGCAACACCTCACATTTATCGATATTAAACGCCATTCGCCACTCGTCAGCCCATTGGCCAATCTGATGAAGATCCCGTTGAAATCTGAGCTGATCTTGTCCTGCACCTTCACATAATGTGGTGAAAAATCTTCTCTTCTACCTTCCATCCTCAAATTTACAGAATGCTGGACAACTGTAAGGCGTCATGTGTTTCCTCGACGTGCTGTCTCTTTTCCTGTTGATAATTCGTCACCCAGTCTCCTGTCATCGATGCACATTTTTCCTCCTGCCCATCACAATATGAATTGACCATCTCCATTTTGCCTTATTGATATTTTCTATCGGTATAGGATTATATAGTGTGGTGTCATACAAGTATACCATGGAATTAGTAACTTGAGAGCTAATTCTATTCACTAATTATCGATATGTGACAGAGGTATGCTTAAATTCAAATGGCATGACCGATACTGCATTAACTTCCTTTGCTCTCTTTGCAATGGTACATTCCAATGTTCTTTCTAACAAACTAAATTTCCATTAAAAAGACACTCTGCCAACATTGCAAATGCATTCTCTTGTCGTCTTGTGATAATTTTATAATTCATGTGTTCATGAAGCTCGTGCATCTCAGGTTCTGGCAATGATATCATGACGTTGTTAAGAATGATTGATACAGCGATAGCTATTGTCCAGTGCAATAAATGAGCGATAATTAAAATATCTCATGCTTTGAATGACTAATAATTGCTAATGTTGAATCAAAATTTCCTAAAAATCATCGTCATAGTTAAGTGACCCAAATTCAATTCCAACCTTGGACGGCTTTCTGCGTCGTGTTTGTACATTCTCCCTGCATTTATGGGGTTCCGCCTTTTGCTTCTGTTTCCTCCCACAGTCCAAACTTGTGTAGGTTTCGTGGATTGGCCGAAATAAATTGCGCCTAACATCCAGGGATGTGTAAGTTAGGTGGTTTAGACATGGGAAGTGCATGGTTACAGGGATAAAATTGGGAGGTGAGTTTGGATGGGATGCCTTTCAGAGAGTGGGGGTGGACATTTTGCGTCGAATAGCTGTTTCCACGCTGTTAGGATTATGGATTCTGTATGCTGTCTGCATCGTGTTGCAGATAGACACGGGTTGATTTAAAATGTCATTGTTGAGAAACAAACAGGACTTTTCAAAGCCATCAGCGATAATCACATGATTGAAGCTGCAAGGAAAGGTACTTGAAAGATAAAGGAGCAGATTAGGCTTGGGCTGGTATTGCGCTCTGAAGAACAATGGCTAAAAGTTACCAGAATTGATGGGAAATGCTTTCAACAAGTACATGCATATGCATTTTAACCACTTTTTTTCAGTAATGGTTAGGGATATTTCACCTCATTACTATTTATCTTGAGGTTTTTTGACAACTTTCTTGGACCACTTGAAGCAATTCCCATTTGTTCTTATCTTACGTCTTCGCAACAGCATGCTTATTGCATGTTTGGACAGTAACTGAAATGGTGTTAGAAATTCAATGAACCTAGTTGAATGCCACTGAAGTTATTTCTAAATGAGTGTAGCTGGACTGCACTTCTGACGAGCCCTTAATTCAACTTAGTTACCAGTATTAACCGACTGTTCGTGCATTATCAATTATCACTGGCTATTTCTGCATTGACAGAGGTTGATCAGTCTTAATCTCACTGAGAAATGCTGCAATGGCTTTAGTTCCCTGCTGTTATCTACTTACTCCATTAAGGTAAATAAAAGATATAGCTCAATTGAATAAAGAGACTCACCAAAACAATTCTAATTTTACAATAGCATGATTATATTTACTATGAACGCTAATGGGTATTGGATAGTCACAGGGGACTCGAAACCGTGATAGGATCTGCCACATCTAATTATGACATGGGTTTTGTATCGATTCATATGAAAAGATATTCCCAAGAATGTCCTCCCTTAGTAATTCGACATAGGTTGTTTTTCTGTACAGCACTGCATGTTATTACACTAAATGAAAAATAATTAATGCCAGGAATTTTGTGAGCAACAGAGGTTTCATATCATCCAAGAGGTGGAACCAAATTTCAGAGACAAAACCAGGCATTAAAAGTACTTTTATCTTATAATGATTGTCTAAAGTTATGTGAATTAAGAAAACACATTGAATTTATATTCTGAATAAATGACCTTAACATTCACTCCAGACCCAGCGGTGGGTTAACGAAGGTCTGTCTTTAATGGATGCTCAACGAATTTCCAATCAAATAATGGCTGGGCGAAATCCTGCCCAATCAGGGCAATGCAGCGCAGGATGAATACTACAGTCAGTTAACCCATGTTTGTGGACTGTAGATGCCTGAGAAATCCTTGCAGAAGAAAGCATTGCCACGTAGTTTGAGCGTCGGTACAGAAGGAGCAGATTGCTGGAAAAACTGAAGGATAGGTTATAACGGATCTGGATGATGTACAGGCAGAGCTGCCAACTGATTTCACAGAGTTCTGGATATGTGTTATAAAATGGTGATATCTCATTGCATGGAAAATTGCTGACAAATATCACTTTCATAAAAGGATTCCTTGAAATACATCTCTTTGTTGTTAAAAATGCTTAAGGTTTTTAGATGCAAACGAACCAATGCACACACAGGGAACATGCTATAAATGAACTTAAAATAATTTATTAGCAAAGTTATCCTGAAGAGTTGTATTATATGCAATGTTTCATTTTATTAACGACAAATGTATTCAAATCTCAATTGAAAAGATGAAAGTTGCTCACATCCATGTGACGATGCTGTCATTTTAACAAGGTTATTTTCTCCTTCGGTGCTTTTTCTTTCAGGAGAGGTCGTCAAGGCAGATTTGTACAAAAGTGTGGAAATATCAACGACAGGGGAGTGGCTGATTCTCCCAGTTCAGGTTTTTTTTTACAGTTTGGTTTCGTTGCAGCAGAGAAGCTTCTGGTAATAGTCGCAGGAGTATTACAGTGCAGCATAGTTCCATGCTCCTGCAGATGATTTTTGACTGGCTTCCCTCTCTGAAATCTCTCCTGCCTGTATGAACCTGTGTTTGAATTTACCTTTTGCAAGGGATGTCTTAATGTGATGTTATGGGAACTGAAACATTTCCTCAGTTAAGTTGCCAATTGTTATTTTTTTTCTAAATTCCATTTTCTTGATTTCTTATTGAATTATACTGCACAAATAAATTCTATTTTGATAAAGCGGAGTGGTTGGTCCAGTGCATCACACCCGAAATATCCACCTCACAACTGCCTTCAAAATGATGAAACGTTAGGTTGAGACTACCTTCATAAAATATTTTGAGGGGTTCTGGTCTCATCCATAGCATATAGTAGTAGGTATTTCTAATGGTTAACACCCTGACATGTTCACGATCCCGTCAATTTCCTTCCAGGCCCATGCAATGTCTACTCTTAGTGTCCTCACAACTTTAACAATGGTGACTGCACCTCATAATTTGGCACAAATCTAGTATTCGCGGACTGGAAGCACTGTGACATAGCTGACACCCGTTGTGAGGTACAGATTATTTACTAATTGCAGAAACTATGCCACTAGTGATTTCAAAATGTTCTTGATTTTCTGTCTGAATTTGGACTGAGTCGCTACATAAATAAATGCATTTGTGCAGCAACGTAAATTCCGCAGCATGAGGCCAAAATAACCAGATATGGTTTCAGAATCAGTGGAATCGGTTCCGCCAATGATATCACGAAAGAATTTTAAGATAAATGTCAACAACAGAAGTATAAAGCTGCCAGATACGGTAAAAAGTAAAATGACAGACTTCCTCCTGCTTTCCATCTCTGGGTCGCGGTGTTTCTCTCCATTAGTGCGGGCTTTCAGTTCCTTACGGACTCGGCTGGATGCTAAAATTTGTCTTACAGTCAAAGTGTTGATCAACAGAATTAGAGCGAATGGGAGCAGTGGCGTTAAAGCTTTAGCAAAGCATTCATAACCCACCCAACCAGGATCGGTATAATAACTCGGTTTCACATAACAAAACCATGGTACATTGTCAACTATATACCCAGATTCATGAATAAAATAGACAGGGACGCTTTTCAAGCAAAGCAGAATGCAGGTTGTTGAAAGCACCACAGCTGCAGTTTTGTCTGTGCAAAATCGTGTTCTCAATTTATGGCAACAAACAGCTACAAATTGATCAAAAGAGAATGTGACAGTGAACCAGACAGAACAGTCCATGCTTGCATCACACAGTGCATCATGAGCACTACATGCAGGGGTGATGACCAAGAAAAACACTGGGGTTTCATAATAATAAATAATCTCTCTCAATATGACTTCAAATATGATGATCAGGTGATCTGCCCATGTCATAGCCACGAGGTAGCGTGTGGTGTACTTTGAAACACCACAATGTCCGCGGGAGAGAATCGCAATGGCCAGCAAATTAATTGTGTGAGAAAGAAATGGAAAAATGCTAGAATTTACTCAGCAAACAGCTTCTCGATTTGACGCCGTCAGTATGGTATGATGAGCACAGAATATGGAAATTTGCAGGTGATCAAATGGTTTCTGTTATTGTTGAATATGGAAATTCTAATTCAGATCTAAATCTAAAGTAATTTCAGACTCACCAGGCAATCAGATAGTCGGGTTCTGTTAATTCAATAATTGCACGACCTTTCCCTAAATCAAAGTCTGATTGGGATTGGGGAATACACAGCCTTGTAAATGAGTTATGATTTGAATCTTTCAAGGTACATAACTACTTGTTCTTGATCCTGATAAAATTGGTTCCCACTTCAAACTGAACTTCTTGAATAACTGCTCACAGAATAAAGCTTTATTTCAGAGATCAGGATGTGTTTGTATGTTTCTCGCAAGATTTATTCATGTCGCTTCATCATCTATTATGTATCAATCTCTCCATGAGATCATAAAGTTGGGGAAGCAATAAGCCATGTGGACAATTGAGGCTGAAATATTGGTCATGGCGAATCTAACTACCGCACATTCCGTTCAACACAGCGCGCCTGCTGCACAGTGAAAATGCAGAATGGCTCTAACTCCGCCTTAAAAGATTTGTGAATCCATGTGCTCTCCGTAAGTTTTCACAAACTGAGTTAAGTAGTCACATGAATTTAAGGAGGACAATAGTTATTCTCAACTCTGACTTACATGTATTGCCTCTTAAATCATGACAGAAACCCCGAGCTCTTGAACCTCTCAAAAAACCAAAATCCTCTTCCATTTACGAGTTTCCTTCACTTCAAAAGCGAGCATTTGCATTGCTTGTTAATCCAGACTCAGAGACCAGACTGGAATGCCACCCAAGTAATCACAAAAAACCCTCTGCCGCTGTGGGAAAGCGAATATTGCCATTTTCAATAAAACCAGCAATCAACCCTGCTTTCTCGCTTACATAAATGTGCACACATACAAACACGTACTCACACACAGAGACGCACACAAAGACATACACCATGCACACACGCACATTCACAAACACACTCACACACGCACTCTCGCACACATGCACACATGGTCACGCATACACATGTACACACACGATCCCTCACAAGCACACACTCACCCACACACACGCATTCTCTCTCAGACACATGCTGACATACGTACACACGCTCAAACAAGTAAACACGTGCGCACGTGCACACACACAGAGCACACACGTACACAAACTGAACTCTTATTCGAATGTCGGTTGCGTCTACTTGACTGCTGTATTCCATCCTTCAGTTTTTCTGTCTGTTTGGTTATGAGCAATTCACACTTTCGGTGACTGGAACAAAGTAATGATTTGGCTGTTGCAAAAACTGTTGCATTCAATTGCATCCAGATCTTAAAGAAGCACAGCAGTGATGCTAACTGACGCTTAATTTCTACGGCTCGAATGTGAAGCAATGGGAAGATCCAGCATTTCACAGGGAAGGTGGAGATGCTGGTGCTCCAACAACGGAAAAAAGGATTTTTAGACATTGAAGGAGGCAGGCAAATCTGTATTTATGAATGTGCAGCAAGGAAAAGATCCTGCTGATGACCACCTTTCCTACTGCTAATAAAATTTTATGCATCATGATATGGTATTGACATTGACATAAAGGAACATTCATGGCCGTGTAGAATGCCAGTGTAAGCCAAAACACAAAATAAAGTTCTCCTGCTCTTTTTGTTTTAAGTTCAAGTTTCAACCAATACTGACGAAGATAAAGCATTCTTAAATCTGATTCAATCTTCCAAATGATAATTGTCTTGCTGAAAACCAAAAGTAAGCAGAATCACTCAATATTTACTCCTTTGTTGTTGCTCCTATTTGTACATTTGGCAGCCTGATTACGACTCCTGTCAGGTTTTTGACTTCGTCCTTCTCCTGAAATAATCACCAGCCATAATATTGTCCTCTGATGTCTTCCATGCATAAATTTCAAATTCTGATCACTCCTCAGATTCTTCCGCAAGATAGTTGCTGCAGACCAGGTTACTCCACCCTAAGTTGTACTTACATACAATGAAATAAATAACTGCAGGTGCTGGAAATACAGAAAGACAGAAATTGCTGGAAAAACTCAGCGTGCTTGCCACCATGTGTTCAGGAAAAAAAAGCTCAATAGGTTAGGAAACTACTCACTCGAGCGTGGAAGAACGGCGCTGAATATTCACCTGATCCATTCCACACACTTTTTTTCTATTTCCGTCAGGTGTCTCTTCAGCCGCCGATACTCTCGGGCAAATGAACACATTTGTCCAATCTTTCCTCAGGATGGAAACATGCTACTTCAGAAAACACTCCAATAACCATCTTTCACACTCGGTCCAATCTCTCATGTGGTGTCTAGAATTGCAGGCAATGCTCTAAATATGACTTAAATAAAGTTTTATTCAGCTGCAACATGATTTGCTAACCTTTTTACTCAATACCCGGACGGATGAAGCCACACAGGATGGATGGTTGCCACTGAACACTTATTTCTGAATGATTGCTCTTGGATGGATGATCCGAGGAGTGCCAGATCGAGTTTAACTTCGCTGAAAGTAAGATGTTGCATTTTGGTAGGACAAATCAAGGCAATGGTTCTGAGGAATGTTGCAGAACAGAGACGATGGGGGTACAGATTCACAATTTCTTGAAAGTGGAATCGCAGGTAGACAGATTAATAAAGAAGTCATTTAGTGCACGTGTCTTTATTCGTCAGTGCATTGAATAGAGGATTTAGGAAGACGTGTTACTGAGAAGCCGAACATTGGTTAGACCAGTTTTGGAATACTATGTTCAGTTCTGACCTCGCTGCAGCAGGTAGAATGTTGTGAAACTTGAAAGGGTTCAGACACGATTTGCAAGCATGTTAACAGGATTGGAGTGTTAAGCTACTGGGAGAGGCAAAAGGGTCTGCGGCTATTTTCCCTGAAGTGTCAGAGGTTAGATGTTTATGAAATCATGAGGGGCATGTGTATGACAATTGCCAAAGTATTTTTTCCCATCGTACGGAAGTCCAAAATTCGAGAACATCGGCTTAAAGTGAGAGGGGAAGGATATGAAAAGGACCTTAATGGCAAGTTTTGCATGGAGAGGGTGCTGTGGGTGTGGAATGAGCAGCCAAATAAAGTCTTGGAGGTTGGTACGAAATACAACATTTAAAGGACATCAGGACGGACAGGTGAGCAGGAAGGTTGAAATCAACTCGGAGAAAGTGAGGATTTCATATTCTAGAAATCGGAGTTGACAGTGTGGTGCTGGAAAATCACAACATCCGAGGAGCAAGTGAATCGACGTTTCATCCGGATGAACAGTAACGGTTCAGAATGCCAAATGCTGGTAAATATGACAAGGTGAATTTTGGATATCTTGTTGGATGGACAAGTTGAACTGTGGGGTCTCTTTCCAATGTGTACATCTTTCTGCCACTATGTTTTCATGAATACTTTTTTGACGAAGTTTTCACTTAAGTTACTGATTGACTGGTCTAATGCAATTTCTGTGTTGCATTTCCACATCATTAGGGCGCAAAATAAGCCTGGGCATTTTTTTTCCCTCAACTTGCAGAGTTAGCCCATAGTAGCAATTGTTGGTAAGCTTGAGACAGGCCACGGCTGATGTTGCAAACGTTGTAACTGGCTGTCTTTGGTTATCCCGTGCACGGGATTAAATTGCCCTATTGGCTTTTATAGGGCAATGAAAGCAGTGAATCGACATGAAAATTCTATTGTTACCTTTGACTAATAGTAGACACTCACAAAAAAAGCAGCACGATTAAATAAAAAGGTTGATCAAAATATCAGCTATTTCATAATTGAAAGATGTCAAATAATACCAGAGAGCACACCAAGCTTAGTACAGCTGCACACAGACAGACACTCAAAATAATAAAACACGATTGCAGAAAGCTATTCTATTTCCAAAAGTGGAATCTGCAGAATAGTTGTTTTCAATAATGTCTTCAGGAGAGTTACTGAGAGATGAGCTGTGTCCATTACAACACTACACAGCATGACACTTAGGCAGGAAATCGATGCCAGAAGATAGCAGTTACTGAAAGCAACCAATTAAATGGAATACAATTGCAAAGATAAATTAAGTCGTTTGATCTAAACATTAAATGCCTGATATACTATCTGCACAGTAGGGGCCAACTTGAAATATTATGAGGATCAGTGTAAAATTCATAGAATCACTGAAATGGGATGGTGCAGCAGGAAGACATTTGGCCCATTTTGAAAAAAATGTACATTGTCATCGCATTAATGTCAACAGTGGCGTTCTGTTTTGAACACCGTCATACCGAATGTGGTGATGACATGTGTTTTGCAGAAAAGTGAAGATGTGGGCATAACTTCATTGAAAAGCAGGTTAACACTGTTGTATTTATCTAGGAGTTCTCTTTCATTACAGAAGTAGCATGAAGATCAAACTAGCGAAAATTCAAGTAGCTTCAGCGTCTAACAGTGTGGAACAATGTTGAACCGAGATAACTTATTTTAGTTGCATACACAAATGCGTTTTACATTGGTCACATGGTCACAGGCGGGTTAAAGTGGACTTTTGTTGACTGATGCTCAAAGATTATCAAATCAGCTGAGGTGTCACAGCGTTTCCACTCTGAATTTCAAATTTCGACGTGACCCCATATCAGCTGATGGGAGGTGGGCACGTGTCCAACCAAGCTAATAAAATGCGAAGGCCAGTCGGCCAAATTCGTTATCTTGATCAAACGATGCCAAGCAGACTTGTGCCAGATGGATACTGTCAAACAGGAGGGGAGATTGTCATGGGTACTGTAAGCAAGACCTTCTGTGCAACTCGCACAATGGAGCAAAACCATCCTACGGAAATGTAGGAGCTCAAGAACTGCTGAGTGTGAGATAATGTGATGGTGAGGATGTAAATCTGGATTTATGGTGTTGTGAGGAGCAACTATTTAATCCATGCTTTTACAAACTAAAAAATGGCTTCCTAATGCAACTAACATAAAATAGCATAACAAAGTGATTTCTAGGAGCAATGGCTTCTTACTTTGCTGAAAAGTGCATTCTTGAACGAATTGAAATAGATTAGCAAACAATGTCCTGTTCATAGTATGAATTAACTAAGTAAGATATGACATTATTAAAGTATCCTAACTGACCTTGGAAACCAGGTATCCCGGAGATAAAGAAGTGCAAAACAAGTCAAGTCCCAGGAAATGCCATTGGCTTAATTTTATGCCTATTTGTCATATCATTTCATTTTATAGGATGAATTTTGCAATTAAGGTTGTTCGGTTTGTTAAGAGAACTATAAAAGTTGTCTGTGTTTTAAGATTGTATGCAGCTTTTCCAGAGAGCATAGAGGTGCTTAGCCCACGCATTGCTGGGTAACCTATGCCGGGCGTCATAACAAATTGCTAAAACTTGTTTAAACAGACTAAGCTGCTTCTGCTTATTTGACCAATCACGGAATCGAAAGGCCCCTCTTGAGCGTCCAGATTTACAACAATAGACATATAATGATGACCTCTGTCATTTCAAACTTGGGATTCCCGGAAATAAGTGTCTGTGGGTGTCAAAACTCTCAAGGGTTTTCACATGGAAGAAAAAAATTACAGAGGCAGAGAACAATGTCACAGCAGTTTATTTTTACATTATTACTAAATAGTACACTGACCATGATTTCTACTGTTACATTTACTTTGTTTTGCCCTTTAATGACACGTTGATAAGGAACTAATCTGACAAGGTGATAATCGGAATGTTGCAGGAGCCAATATTCCTCACGTTCATCATCCTGACCTGCACGTCGTGCCCCCACATTCATTCCAACAAAATCTCAACTCCATTACAACTTAAGCGTTGTTGAACTGCTCCTCACTTGGGGTCACGTCGAAATTTGAAACTCAGACTGGAAACGCTATGACACAGTCGGCTCACTTTCAGACGTGCAGTGTTTTCATTCATTGTGTCAGTTGTGCCATTGGAGATGTCAGCGCATGCTTGATTTGGTGCCTGAACTTGGACTGAGTTGCTGTGTAAATTCATGAGTTTGTTCAGAAACTCAACCCCCTCAACCATGTTTCTAAATTCTTCAAATATTATTTCGGAATTCGTGTAGTCTAGTCCTCGAATGATATAATTGAAGACAACCATACAAATGGTCCATCAGAGAAGTGTCAATCTGGGTTATATTTCAGTGGGTCACTGACTAAATACAAGTCTAAACATTGGAGAAGAAACGAGGCGCTGACGTACTTTCAATCTAACCATCAGAGAGGGAGATAGACGTTGACTGATGGTCGGCCTGACAAACAGACAGAGGGCAGGATGAAGACTGGCGGTAGGTATGACAATGAAAGAGAGAGAGAGAGAGAGCACCGTTGCGAAACAGAAATTTCGGGGAATCACTTTCAACACAAGACAACAGCGAGGGAAACAAATAGAGAAAGATACTGGGCTTTTTATTCCTCACGTATTAATTCATTCATTCAAATTTCCATCTCGGAGAAAGTGTGTACCATTGCAGGTAGACCTCATCTCTCTCTCTCTCACACACACACACA